>NC_091051.1:16435268-16735268 GCF_963966145.1 Tenebrio molitor | reverse complement strand
ATAAATAATTAACTGTTGACGTTACCGTATTTAATTAGTTTTGCAACCATTCACATTACGTTTAAATGGAAAATACTAATAGGTAGTTAAATTGACGGCTCAGAGTAGACAATAAGTATTGTGGTACAGGTTCAGTCATTCTCAATGGAACAATGAGATTGGCTAATTTGCAAAAGGTTATCGACAAATCTAATGCATTCTTAACCGTATAGGTAGGTACATTTATTAATTATTGTTTGTTATTCTGAGGGCTCACCGCGCACTAGACTGTAACACCGAACTGAAAACAAACAACATCGCTGTGGGGGTTTTAGTTATCTTTTTAGGTTCCCCTTTAAATCCCATTTTTGACGGGCGTAGCCGTAGCATTTTTCTTCTTTCCTTTTGGCAGAGGGTTGTTTTTTAACTAGAACTATCGTCTACGAGGACTGGCGTGATGTATTGTTGTATCTTTTAAAATGCACCTTTAGAATAAAGCAGTGCAGCCCTTTTACTTTGAGACCGACACCCCGATAACCCTACCCAGAAACCAAAATTTGAGCGGATAGGGTCTATTTTTAAATTTTAGGGGTGGTGGTATTTAGCAGCTCACATAATATACCGGTCGATTTGCGGAGTTTCTTTCTCATTACGCTACACATTTGGTGTTCTCGTGTTTTGCTGTCTGCTTTGGCTTTCAACTTTTTTTTCCAGTGTTTTTTTAATCGATTGTTTTTAGACCTACTCTATTTCCTTTATGAATTCTTTAGGGTAGGATATATTACAATTTTTGATCAATTTGTTTTTACAGTAATTACGGGTCCATGATGACAGATAAATATTGCACAACACATTCAGAAAATGACACTCGCACAGTAAATAAATAATAAAATTATGACTTACATTTATGTGTATTGTTCTATTAATTTTCATATGTTTTGAATCTTTTCGTCGACATTCGCTTTTTAATAAAATTAAACAAAATCATATAATCCATTCACGATCTTTTTGGATAAGGGTTGATGATGGCGATCTGACAGTTTCATCTGAGTACATCTCAGTTTTGCTCGTGTAAATGTGGGCTTCGAAAATTATGGTTTTCAAGAAACACACACATTGTTGTCAGTTTGAACTATAATAATTAACAATAAATTATATCTTCTCTTTTTAAATCTGGTCTATTTTCTCTAAATTGGAAGTAACAAAGTTTAAGTAAAAGCTTTGGTTAAAACAGAATGGTTTTTGACAGAGCAACACATTTCGAGATTATAAGAGAAAAAAATATACAAGGTGATTCACGAGTAATAATGAATGAGTCTAACAAAATTTGTGATGCAACCAACAATACATGTTCCTAATAGTTTTTTAAATTTGTGTTATTATTGATTTATAACATTTTTTTGTAAAAAATTCAAATAGAAAAAATGTCTGATTAACAAGCTCTGCTACGTGTTAAAATTAAGACACGTATTTCAGATAAGTACATATTTTAACAAATAATATTGACCTGTCTGAGGAGTTTTAAAAAATCGAACAACTTCGAGTTATTCGAATTCGTTCAAGATTTTACATTCACACTGTTTACATATATTTTTTTTTAGTTCAAAACAAGCGGGAGATGTCGAATTATACAGGGTGATTCATATAGTATCATACAAACTTTAACCGGTGCTAGATTCCAATCCCTAGACACTCTTACAAAATGTCTAGGTTCTAACGTTAAATTTGTTGAAGAGTGTACTATCACCTTTTAAGAACTGCAGATAAATGAAAATATTTTACGTTGAAGCAAACTGTCGGGCATTGTTGTCAAAATGAAACTAAAGCGACCTTTAAAACACCAATATTTTCTCTATAATAATAATTGTTTGCTTCTGTTATGACATTTGTTATACAGGGTCATTATAAATGATTGTCCCATCGCAATTGGCGTTGAAAACTAGTAGACAAATTTACATTACCGCCAGCAGCTCTACCTATCGGCGATGCTAGTCTCACTCATGTTATAAAGCTTGCGGCACATTCAAGTACGTCATCAACGCCTACTACAATCATATATAATGACCCCGTATATTGGACGTAAAGTGGAATAAATTAGCGTGTAATGGCATTTACTAATAGTGAAAAAACGGATATGGTAATTTTTGCCAATTTTTGATGTATGACTCAAAATTGTCAAGAGCCTTTGAGACCGGAATCTGCCACTGGTTAAAATATTTATGAAACTATATGAATCACCATGTATTTTTTCGAAAAACAAATTTTTGCTCGTAAAGTTTTACTGTTTAAGGTTCATTGTCAAAAAGATGCATTCTTTTAGAAGTTAAACATAAAAAAATCAATTAAATTTGCAGTATGTATCTTTTTGTTGTACTCATGTTTTAAGTATGCACATTTTTAGAGTTGCAAAAGAGGTCGTTGATTTTTTCGTGTTGTTTTGAAAGCAAATAAAACACGTTTCGCGTAATTTTTGTTTTATCAGTGTTAAAAGAGTGTAGGTCTGTTAATTAGTTTTAAAAATACATCTCATATGTTGCGACAAAATGGACGAATACAGCATAACGAGGCCAAAGAGCCCTGTTGAATACGGCCTTTTACCCTGAACTCACTGTTCCAAATTTGTCTTAAGGGACTCTAAAACAAAAAATTAATTAAATTTGAGAACTTGTTTTCTAAATGAAGTCTTCGACGACAAAAAGCTACTGAAACATACTACACCACCATGGAGCAAAAACTTGTTCGGTGGAAACCACGAACAAATAATATCATGCGTTCAAATGAAAACCTGGGCTGAGTAGGCGTTGAAAAAAGTAAACTATTTGGAACACTGTAAAGTTTGAATTTCCCGCCGTTTGACATGAATGACATTTGTTTATGTTTAATCGGCACGTTTGTTTTCAGCAACGGGTGACCTTTGCCTCGAGAATAGCAATCGCTAGTTATTCTATTTTTAAAATAAAATATTGCAAACAAAAAAAAAACAAGGAGATTTTTTAAAATAAATTTTAGGTTAGCTGTCAACATGTTCTATATCTATAGTATATTTTTTCCTGGTAGAGCGGTTGCGCGTGCCATTTACAAAATCCTGCAACGAAATGCAACCTCCCTATTGGTTAGTGGAATAGAGTAACCAAATGGCGCGCACAAGAAAAAATAAAGTATAGTTACAATTGTCAATCTACACTTTAAAAAAGCAAAACAATTGACGGTTTCCAACGCAACGCCCAGCTAAGGATTTCATTTGAACCTTACGTCAACACAATAAATATGGCTACATCTTGAAGTAAGTATTCTGAAATTAATTTCTTATTGTGACGTGGAAACAAGAAACCAGAAAGATGATTTCTTTTTGTTAACCGGAGTTTCATATATGAACCACAAAATTCTTAGGCAATTTCTTTAATTTTCGAATTTGTAAACTAGTTAACATTCAATTCTTCAAGTATCAGAAATTGTTGACAATTATATTATTGAGTAATTCATACTTCATGTATTAGATGTTCTAAGTTTTCATAAGGTGGAAAAATGTGTTAGTAAGAAGAAAAGAAATCAAGGGTATTTCACGAGTGTTAATGAGCCCGACAGAATTGAAAGTGCAACTCACAATATATTTGCAAAGTAAACCTGGATATTGTTCAGCTTTGCTTTGTAAATGTATTGTGGGTTGCATTTTCAATTCCGCCGGACTCATTTTCACTCGTGAATTACCTGTATATAAAGTAAAAAAATTGGACGGTATTGCAAGAGCTCTTAAAAAGTCTTGCCGATAGGGTTTTATTGTCAACATAATGGACGAATCATAGAATGTTATCGTCCAACGCGAAAAATCCGTGGCCACGCGAAAACTAAACAACAGCGAGTTGGTAGTGTCGATAAAGCTGGGGGTGCTTGTTAACACGGCAACGTATTTTTGTATTGATGGATTTGATTATTTGATCCAACAATCTATCGGTACATTTTTTATCGAGTTCTTTGTGCTCGGAAACGTGCAAATTCCAACAAAAAAACTGCAAAACTCGCCTGCAGGTGGATTTTGGTCTGGTGCGTGGGGCATTTTTCTGCGGACGATATAATAAAGCGGTGACTTATGAAAATAATACAAAAGAGATAATGTCGTATTAAAAACAAAGTTGGAAAACAAGTTTAAAACTTTTATTGCAACGAGCAGAAGTTATTGTTTAAATGGCCGCTGTAGCGAATTCTCGGTAAATATCCGGAACCTGCATTGCCAAAGTTACGATATTACTTTCAGAAAACCTATAAGCAATACTAATAAACGGAATTTATTGAATTGTGTCCGTGTTTGATATGTGCAGCGGCGTTATCCTGGAATCGTGGGGTTGTTCGAGTCGCCGAGTATCGACGCTTTTTCGGATAACAAATTAATCCGATTAAACCCGATCGGTTTGAGCGGAATAAAGAATTTGTCAAAACACTATCGAGTTCGAATTTTATTAAATAGCTGGTCCGACCCGGATGGTTTGCAGCCACGTCATAAATCGAATCGCATGCGGATATGTTAATGGGGTGAAAATTAAAAACGTCACTTCTTTCCACTACTCTGTTTATTCATCAGAAGCTTCCAACATGTGGACTCGAGAGTTAACTCGAGGCGATGAATTAAATTGCAGAGTCTTTGCGTAGTCTCGGTTCTAATTTTGGACTGATAATTGGTTGTACGAAGAGTGGATAAGTTTCGCAACTGTTACTGAAAACTTGACGTTTTTTCTCTATTAATTTTTTAAGAAAATCTCCGTCTGAATTCAATTACCAAGTTGTTTTGTTCGGGCCATCGTAAATCACTGTCTCCCAACCGAAAACTTTTGACAAATCCTAAATATTTCATTGCGAAATTAGTGGCCGCTTTAAATGCACCACCCCTCGAGGACACGAGATAATTGTGAAGTTGCCAAGTTATCAATTAATAAAGTGAGGATAACGTTACTAGTTAACAAAGACTTTTTTGCGGCTGCTGCGAAAAGGGATCAAATTACTGTTTAAGCTCCCGATGGCACCGAAGGCAAGAAATACACGGAAAACGCAAAACGGGATCAACTTTTAGCACAGTTTAGAGCAGCACTAGCGCTTATTTATGGAGAACTTTATGTATCACGTTTTTAATCTCCATTAACATTTTAAACTAACAAACTTTACTTTGCTGCAGCTCTTATAAAATTTCATGTTTATACAATAAAACTGAAACATACTTTTAAGTGAAAATTATTACGAGCAGCAGGCGCATTCCTTTTTCGTAATCGCAGCTTTCGCAGCACTTTTTTTCCTCTCTTTATTCTATTTCTTCACAATCTCTGTACAAAAAGTCCTGCTGTACTTTTAATCTTCTTTGGTATTCTCGAAATTGCTCTCTTCTTTTCGTCTCTAGTGCCAACCATAATTATTTTCACGTTTCATTTGCCGTTTTATTTCTTTTTTCTCTTTTGACTAAGCTTTTTTTCGATCATTCCTTTAATTCTTGCACTTTCTTAGTTATTATTAAAAGAAAGGACAACGGAAAATTGTTCAGGATCAACAATAGTAGATTTATATCATTAAGAGTAGAAGTAAGTCTTTTTGTGCTAAGCCCAGAGATTGAAGACTAAGACGAAGTCGAAGTCGGCAACTAGGCAAAGCACAAAGAGACCTTCTACTCTGAATGATATTTACTATTTTATCTTCAAACAAATCACAAAAAAAATCACACATGAGCTCATTTATTTTCTTTTGCTGCAATTACAGTAAACTTACAATTTTTTTGTTGGCAAGCTGATAACAAATACTATAAAAAAAAATTAATATGTGTTAATAAATTTATCCTTTTGAAAAAGGTAGATACAAAATAAATTTGTAATTTTTCCAGTTATGTTTTTCGCTTTGTAGTTCGTGCAGTCGCCTAAAAAATTTAATGTGCATCTCTGCGAAAAAGTGCTTTTTGTCCTCGTCTGTTTAGCCTCGGCTGCGCCTCGGCCAGAAAACTCAGACTGGAACGAAAAAGATGCACTTTTTGGCCTTGGTACGCAAATAACTATTTTAAAAGATATTGGTTTTGAACGTTCTCTTAATTTGTCGTTTGTTTGTTGATAACAAAATTATTTTGCTGCTACTCAAATAGAATTAATTTTTTGTCGAAATATCGGTATAAAATTGGAATTTTATGGTTTGTAGACATAAATCAGAATTTAATGGTCCATACAAATCTGTAAAAAAATTGGGGGTTCCCATTTAAAAAATGGCGATGACGTCATTACGCAGAAACGGGATCGAGATTATCGGGAAATGTTTAAAAAAAATAATAAAACTGATCTTTCCGAGTTCTTTTCTTCAAGCTCAACGAGAAATAAAATATTTCCATTGTTGCAAACTTTTGGGGCGCATTCTATTTAGCTTTCAAATAAATAATTCTTTCCTAATGGATACAACTCCACTTTTATGCACCTTTCTCTATCTTTTATTTTCCTTAACAGCACTTCTGTATATTGTCAAAAAACTGTTTTATGAAAGTAGTTTTTTTTTAAATATTTTCCTAAGAGAGAAACGGGACTGGAAACGCATTTTAACGAAAATCCGACAGAGCCAAGGTATTAAACATTAAAAAAAGAAATACATATATACAATTTTCATAAATATACCAACTCTCTCAAATCTCAATTGATCGGCCGACTTTTCATTTTATTTTCCATACTTCCACATTTTGCAAAAATGTGGATAAAACCTCCGACTAATTGTGTGTTCCAATTTCGGTCAATCATTCCAGCATTGATTTATCAAAATGAAGAATAAACGAAATTGGAGCTACATTAACCGAAAAAAACGTGAATTTAATTGGCGCGTTTTTGTTATGCTTGCGTAAAAATTAATTTCAAAATTACAACAGCTTTTCGAAATACGAGAGTTCGTGGTATAAATCGATAAGCAAAATAACGAAAAAATGCATGTTTGCGCAGAGTGTCGAGCATCTTTGGTGTAGAGGTGATGTTTTCAGCATCTCGAATTTTACGTGTCAAGTTATGAAACAGTCCGGGACAAGTTTAATTCATCTCACAATCGCTCATGTAATAAAACTAGATAGGCAAAGTTGAACGTCTATCTAACACCTGGAGAAACGACGCAGTTCATCCCCGTCCTCCTTTCTTATTCGGCGAAAAAATCTTTCAGGGCTTTGTCGGTTTTGGGCCAGAGATAAAGGAAATTTGTTTGATTTAATTTGCACATATGGAAAGTTAATTGGGTTAAAAAAGCATTTACCCGTCATAAAATTTGCCTTTCGACATCAGACCTCGCTTGAGCTGTTCCAAATTGGTCCCGGAAAATACGACGAAAACGAAAATACTGCAGTAATCAGCGTTTTACGATCCTATTGATTTTCACCTCTAAGTAACTTCCTTTCGGTGTTCGTACAAGTGAGGCTGGAACAGTTGTTAGGTTTAAAAGTAAATAATTAATTTCTTCCGAGTACGTGGAAGACTGAAAGTTGACCTTGTCGAAATAAGCGACCCCAATTTACCATTTCGTTAAATTGCCGGAGGCGACTCCTGCCTAATGCACGACGGGGCAGGAGACTTCTGCCCGGGACATTGATGATTTTTAATGGGAAGTACCAAGTGATTCCGCCAGAAGAACACTCGACCGTACGCAATAAGCCCGAAATAAAATTCGACGTAGCCCGGGGCACCTCCACATCTTACATTTTATTTATTCACATTTTTATTAGTCGCGCATGGGTCTTCCGCGGGGCTGTTTAAGAGGCGCAATGTTATTACCTTCTTTCTAAACTTTTTACACTTGTTTTATAACTTCCTTCATAAATTTCTGTCGGAATTGGCTGCATACGCGCACAACAAAAACCCAACCAAAAATCCGATCGAACGTGAAACTACAACGCACACCACCTCACGATTTTACTTTCGTCCGGACGAAATCTTCAGGGAAGTTTATGCCACGTTGCAGACGCGCTCCGACTCCACACCGAGTCGTCAATTCGAGAGACGTTATAGGTTTAAGGGAAGGCCTCGACTTTGCAGCTGCTCGCTCCGGAGTCTCACAGGGACAAATCTTTATTTTCCTAACAGCAAATTATCTGCACTGGAGGCATAAAATACACACGTGGAGTTTATTTTTTCTGACAATGAACCCTTTCGGAATTATTTCTCGACTTTATATGTATTGGGGAATTCCGCCGAGGCCGTAGAGTACCTTTACGATGTCGGTGTACGTAAAGACTATACACCAAAGAGAAATTTAGTAGAGTAGTGAGTTGTGACTTGCATAAAATAAGTCTGACAAGGGGAGTGTACAAAGTGTCTAAGAACAGAGGCAGCACACTAAAAGAATCGGTGCAGGGGGGGGTCAGAACCGAGAAAACTTTAGGAGTAGAGTTCCAGAGGGATGAGAGATACATTTGGAGAAATTGCAACACAATACATATATCTTGTATCGATACGCATTTAGATAAATGCTGACTAATTTTGCATTGTTTGCATTGTTTGGCAACCAAAAACACGAAGGAATTTCGAATGAGAAAAGCTATCGATAAAATCTTTTTTCTATTTTCTTATGTTATCAGTTGATAGGTTTTTGATAAGTTAGCACTTTACAACATACAGACAGAGCGTTTAGAACCGCCATTGTTTGTAAGAAAGATTTTTTCATTATCCATTCATATCAAATATCTGAAATATCAAAATACTAATCCTTCTAATTTCATTCTTGTTATTTTTCAAAGTTGGCAGTTTTTAAAATTTTATTTGGTTCGTCATCAAATTTGTGTTCACTGCAAATTTCTTTAATTCCAATAAAAATGTAACATTTTTCTTTCTATACACCACCCCTTTCTTTTTCCATTCTGTCCCTCCTTTTCCATATCTCTTTCATCCATCCTATCTCCCTTCCCTCTTCATTCTGTATTTCTCCCCGTTCCGTTCCCTCCCTCTGTTGTCTCATTTTGCCGCATCCATTCCACATGGTACTCGATCGTTTCTCTCTCCTCGTAGCACATCCTGCACCTTCTTTCCTCTCCTTCGGCTCAATTCCTGTTTTCTCTCTCCTCGTTCCCACATCTGAATTTCGCCATCATATTTCTGTCTCTCCCTTCAGGTACTCCAGAATTTCCTCTGTCATACACCTCCCATGCTCCTTGTTATACCTTGATTCTTTGGTTTTCTCCCTTCTCTCTTGCTTGTCTGTATCTTTGTCCCTTTCACTCAGCTCTACATTTATTAATCTTCCTGTTGCTCTTAATCTTTCCACTTCTTCACTGACATACCCGTTCCTCTGGTAGTACTTCTCTCTCTCTCTCTTTCTCCAATAACCTGCACTCTTCCCTTCCCTCCATTTTGTTCAAAGTTTGCCGCTGTCTTTCCTGCTTTCACTTTCAGCCTATTCTTCTTGCACTCTTCCCTCACTGTGTAACCTGGCATTACTCTGTCCACTCCTAGCATCCCTCTCAAATATTTTCCTTGCACTCTCTCTACCTCCTCTTGGTCCTTCCATCCCAGATCTCTGCCCCGTACATCGAAACACTCTCTATCATGCTCTCACACATCATCATTCTCCTCCCCACTATTCTTTCTCCTATTCCCCACACATATCCCACTACCTTGTTCTCTTTCCTTGCTATCTCTCTCATGTGTGCCTTGTCCGTGGTTCTCTCGTTGAAGATGTAGCCCAAATACTTGAACTTGTTCACTCGTTCTATTTTGCTTTCTTCCCACTTCCAGTCATTCTCTTCACGTTTCCTCTTTCTCTTGTTGAACACCATCATTTTCGTCTTCTTCTTCAGTTCGCTCTTTGCTAAATGGTCCAGGATGTACACAGTGTCCATAGTACCCCTTCCCTTTCTGAATCCTGCCTGACTGTCCGGCACCTTTTCCTCGATTTCTCTCTTCATCCTTTCGCTCAAGACTGACGCCATACCACATAAATAATACATATGTATTTGAATTCCTATTATTGCTCGTCATCTTCGCTTTGTCGGTAATTAGTAAATTAAGGAAGGTCGAAGAAGAGATTGGGTTTTTGTCAGCATTCATAACTACATTTTTAATTTGAATTCTATTTTTTTTTTCGTTTTTTGATTAATTCTAAACATGAATGATCAATTTTATCTTTATCTTTGACTGTTCTCAAATTTGCCTTCTCTTTCTAAATTTCTTCGTTATTTCATTTCCTTCTATTATATTTAATGGAAAAAATATTAAGAACCCATTTTATTTTTCGTTTTTTTTTCAATAATTAATATTACTACTATCGCGCGTTCAAATGAAATCCTGGGCTGGGAAGGCGTTTTAAAGCGTAGATTAATTGGAGCATGTTGACAGCTAACCTAAAATTTAGAGCCAAAAAATTTTTCTTTTTTTTCTTTCTTTGAAATGTTTTACATCAAAAATAGAATAACGTAACGATTCCTATCCTCGAAGAAAATATCTAAGGACACCCTTTGCTGAAAACAAACATGTTCAATTATGTCTCGATTAAACATAAACAAATATCATTCGTGTCAAACGGCGGGAAATTCAAACTTTACACTGTTCTAAACGGTTTAATTTTTCCAATGCCTACTCAGCCCAGGATTTCATTTGAACACGCGATATATGCTTTATTTGCCCTATGGGCTTTAGAATTCCTGATTACAATATAAACATAAAAATAACAATTCCAAAAAACTAATATTTTTTCTTACTATTCCCCACCCCTCTCCTTCTCTATCCTTTCCCTCCTCTTCCATACCTCTTTCTTCCATCTTCGCTCAGTATTTGTCCCCGTTCCTTTCCCTCACTCTCTCTCATTTCACCGCATCCGCTCTACATGTGCTCGATCGCCTCTCTCTCTCCATGGCACATCCTGCACATTCTTTCTTCTTCTTCCATCCAATACCATCTCGCCATCATTTTTCATTTTTTCACGCTCTCTTTCCTCAGCTACACCGGCCCGTATTTTTTTCTGAATTTCTCTTTCTTGCTTTGTGAGATCGTTGTCAATAAATATTTTCTCTGTTGCCCTATTTCCTGTCAGTTTTCCTTTCTGTTTCATTACCTTTTCTTTCCCACTCCACTCTTCCATTTGCATTAGTATTTGGTCCTTGTTTATGTTGTAGCAATCTTTGACTTTAGCTTCCTCTATGTTTTCTTTTATAAACTTTTCTACGTCCTCTCTGCTCTGCTGCTTGCTCTTTCCTTCACTTCTTCATCCAGTTATCACTATGTTATTTTTTCTTCTTTCTTCCATTTTTTCATTTCCAGCCGTGCTACTCTCTTAGACATGCTGTTTTTCTCTTCCTCCCATTTCTTTTCTTTATTCTTAAAATCTTTCCTCAGTCGTTCTATTTCTCTCTTGATTAATTTTCCTTTCCATTTCCCTGCCTGATTTCTTCTCCTCTTATGGCAACCTTGCGGTTTTTTTAAACCAATTTATCAGTAGCGTCGTCTTGTTGCAACAGATCGCACCAAAATCACAATTCCAAAAGAAATTCAAAAGTGGTGGTAACAAAATTTCAAAAATGTGATTTACACTTCTTTCTGTTTCAACAGCTCAAGTAAAGGTCATCTGGCGTTAGAACAGGGCTATGGGAGAAAGAATTCTGACATTCTACTTCTTTTCTCAAAATTTCGTTCTTCATTTATTACTCTTATTGTAATTGTAAACTCCGTCAGAAAATGTTTGCAATAGACTGGTACATAATGATTTCGTTATGCTTTCATCCAAAATTTCTTCGCTATGTTTTTCATCATTGACATTTTTTGAGTCTGCATTTTCGCTCATCAAGGCCTTCAGTTCAATTTTAATTTTTTGTGAATACATATTTCAATGTTATACAATTTTTTTTCACAATATTTCTAACTTTTGCCACGTCTTCGAGTCCTCCACCCATAATTTTAGATTTGTAAAACCTGACGTTATGGTCTAACTATTTTAATTCCGCGCTCCCCCTTATTTCCTCGGAGGAAGATAAATATCTATAATGCTCGAGTTAACTGGTCGTGCTAAAAATAAAGCAGTTGCATCACATGTTAAAACTTTAAACTCTCATTGGCAATAAAGAAAGAAGTTCGTCGTTCCCCGCGTCGGGCATCTGTTTAGAATCTTAAATCGGCAGTGAAATTTCTCTCGGATTGGCGAAGAGTGCGCTCTGCAGCCGCTTAATTGTTTCTCGGTGCGGTGCCATCGAAGTCCATAAAGGCGTTTTAGATTCAATTGACGGATGACACCGGATGAAATATGCAAGGCATGCGTTTAGTACATCGGAGCCGTAAACAGAGCATAGTTGATGCAAGCGATGTCTCCTTTGGATGATATGACGCTCCTCATATACGTGCTTTTATATTCTTTCTGCATGTCACTTGGAGGAAAGTGCGAAGCGCCACATTCGAGATGTGTTCATCTGAATAATTTAATACACGGCACGGTATTGAATTCGTGCGAGTACGGTACCGAATATGTAGTCCTGAATGCGGTGGTCCTTTTGAACAGGCACCTGTGGGCGGCGGAGGCTTGAATGGTCCTAAGAGCTGACAACCGAAGCAATTTCTGTTACCTATCCGCGGCAATCATTCCGGAATGAAGCTAATTACACGAGCTTATTCTATAAATATGCAAATAGCGTGGTAATTTGAAAAGTTCCCTAATGAAAATTGGAATCAATTTCATAACTTACCGGGAAACTTTTCACCACAAGTCAAGAATTGTGGGGCCCTGAACTTTTTCAAACGGGGGCCGCGACTCGTGATTAGCGAAACGAGAATTTCCCCACCAATATATCAATTGATAAGAAAGAAGCGAATTGAATTTATAGAATAATTTGTGCGTTATTGGAGCCGGCATTGATTTAAAACTTTCTTCAGCTCGAAAATGTGTCAATTTATTACTGGGGCTTCGAATTTAATGCTTCATGGCAAATCGACGGCGATTTTTTTCCTTCCTGTCATACAAATCACGATCCGATATTAATACGTCGGCGGCGGCGGCGGCGATTATTTTAAATTCTGTCTCACGTTGTGCTCCAGTTTTTCGACGGATTTGATCAAATGTGATTTGCTCTCTTAATTATAACCGTACGCTTTACAAAATGAACTCGGGGTAATGCAATTGCAGACAAAAATGGAAATGGCGACTTGTGATTCATAAAATGAACAAGTCCACCTTTGAAAATAAATTTAATTCAGGATAGAGTTTGTCGGTGGCTCCATTAATATTCCGGGATTTTGTCCACGATCCTGACAGTCATCCTGAAAAAAAGGCGCACGATAAATATTTACGAAAAGTAAATGACATTACAAATTACGGGCTTGTCCGGAATATAAATTTCGACCATTAACTACATGTTTCAATTAAATCGCGGAGAGGTCTGAACCAGTCACACTCGAAATTCTCACCCACACACACCTGGTCTTCGTGCTGCTAATTATCTCTTTGAAGTGATCCAATGAAGTGAAAAGCAACTTGGCAATATTTTTCACAAGTTGAATCCTCTGGTGCAAAAAACGATACCGAACCCGTAATTGTTTCTAACTTTTTTCTTTTCACAATTTAATTTTTTGTAATACGTAATTGCCACCACCAGAGGCAAAGTAACTTGGGAACTGTTGGACGAACTAAAAAGGACGCATTGTAACCTCCTCCGGGGAGATCAAGGTTACATAATTACGCTTTGTTTGCCCACCACTTTCTGGAGGCGGCCAAGAAAACAAAATAATTTCGCAGGGAAACAGCAGATAATTTTCATAACGTTACATTTTGCAATAGCGTGAGCGGTCTGATAAAAAAGAGACGGAAAATGAGGTTAACCAAAGTTTATTTGATCAGATTCAATGAGGTTTTATGGAGTTATTAATTATGAAGCTTGTGTCTTGTCAGTCGGAATGTGGAGCAACATTTCTGCAGACTGGTTTAAATGGGTTTTATTACTGCAAAGGAACTGCACACTGTTCGACACTGATGTTGAAATTAATAATCAAAGCTGGAACATTCTCGGTTTGTCGTGTTTGTAGAGTTTCTTTAAAGTGAAGACGAATTAGCGACTTTTATTATGATCTAGTTTACGACGGGATCAATGAACAGATGCTGCGAAGTACGTTGCGACATAATGCTTTGACTCGGAGTGGTTTTCTTCCGTTCCAAGTTTGTACTTTTTAAATTTGTAAGATATATAATGATGAAAAAGTTGTTCCGAATCAAAGTTTAAATTATGTGGGACTTTTAATTGGATATACCTAGTCTAATTTTAGCAGTACGGAAGCCTCTTCATTCTACCACTTCCACGAAAGTGGTTTCAACTCTGCACTGCTGAATAATTTATTTTGTGATTGTTTACAAGGATTTCAAAATTAATTCTCGACGTGGTACACGAATATAGTCAAAATTATATTTACAGAGCAATTAAACCATTTTTCCTTATACATTTTTTATTTCAAGCTACGCAATGAAATCTGGGGTTGAATCGCTGGCGCATCCTGTCAAAATGTACGAACAGGATGTGAAAATCAGAATTATCCACATCGTTATTTGGCTATACAGGAAAATATAAAACTGAAGTTTTCTCAACACAGTCAGGGAAATAATATTTGCTGAATGTAGAGTTTTCGCGTGGGGATTGCATAATTATAAAAGTGGAAAATCTGCGAGTGAGAAAACGAGAAACTAAATGCTGATTATAGAAGATAATCTAAGCTAATTGGTGAAACATTGAAATTAGTTGTTAGATAAAAAGTGAAATGTACGCGTAAGTATTTACAAGTACTAGTAAAGATTTAAAATAAGATAAAACATGAAAGGACATCAAAAAATACAAAGTGCCATAAAACTTCGTAGAACCTCATCCCTAAAAAGAATGAGAGAAACTGAGTGAAGGAAGGATAATTTACGAGCAAGCTGAGGAAATAAGACTAGAAAAAGAATATTACAGAAGATAAATAGAAAGAGTCAATGTGGATCAAGCAAAATCCGTATTATTAATTCCTGCAGCAACTTCGTCCATTTCTTCTCTTTTATTCTTCTTCTCGTGCGTGTCCGTTTCATGTTCTCCGTTTATCTTCTTACACTTAATTTTGTTGCTTTTTCGTTCACAGCAGTCTATGAAATGTTTTCTCTCACCGCATTTTATCGGATTTTCCTACGAGTAAGAGATACGATTTTTCACCAAGATATCACCTACTAACTATTTTGGTGATATTTTTCCGTTAAGTGTTTAAGAAATTGAAGAAAAGTGGAGAATCGATCGCTAACCGGTAATAACAAGAATTAACAACAAATAAAGATGATTTTAAAAAAGTTACGAAAAAGAGAAAGAAAAAAATATTGTACTTAGATGTTCAAAAGAAAGAGACGAGAAGATTTACGTACGAAAAATTCCTACTTGCATTTACATACTTATAGCAGGTTTCGTCCTCTTCTGGTTTCTAATTCTAGGATTAGGCAAATGCGAAATATTCAGAGATGAACATGCTGGGTGTTTCATTCGTCGGTCATAAATTAACCTAAAATTAAAAAAACACTGCGATTATAACTAATTAATTTTTAATTACTGCGAAAACACTGAAATCTGACAAAACACAATAGTTATTTGTACAGCTGGTTGCAAAAAAATCGGGAAATGTCAAATCAAAATGACAACGTTTTTTCCATTTTTTTGATAGTGTGAAAATGGTTTCTTAAAAATAGGTTAGGATCATTTGAAGTTACGTCAGTTTATAAATAAATAGGTTAGATTTCATTTTGGTAACAGATTTAGAAGAAAACTTTAAAGAACTTAAATTCACCAAGCAGACCTTGTAGGAATAAAAGCAGAATAACAACAATAGAAATAACGAAGAACAGTACCTAGTACCAACGAAGGTACTATAAATACAATTATTTTTATTCATTTAAAGAACACAACAACTTAATACTTAATTGCAGCCCCGTTCTTCTCTATCACGAAATTTAATCGTCTAGGCATGGACGAAATTAAGTGCTGACAAAATTCTGGCGTCAAATTGTGCCATTCTACATTTATGCCATTTATAAGGTCCTGCCTGTTTTGGGGACGAATATTTCTTCGCCGCATACTATTCATCATTATGCCCCATATATTTTCTATTGGGTTGATATCTGGGCTTCTAGAAGGCCACGGCAAGACATTAATATTGTTATCTCTGAACCAGTTTTGTGCTATTGCTGACGTATGTATTGGACAATTGTCCTGTTGAAATGTAAAATTGTCCGGAAAGGCTTGGGCAACAAATGGTAGCATAACTTGTTCAAGAATGTTGACATAAACGTTTGCATTCAGTCTTTGCTCCACAATACACAACACTCCTGGACCTCGGACACTGATACAACCCCAAACATTAACAGAAACAGAAACGTGTATTTCTTGGTCTATATACTTGTACTCTGCCGACTTATGTGATTTAAACGTTTTTTCATCAGAGAATACTATTGCATTCCAGAAATTTTCTTCTTGTAGGAACTCAAGAGCAAATCCTACTCTTTGCTCTTTATGAAGATTCGTCAGAAATGGCTTCTTAACTGCCCAATAGTTGCCCAATTCAGATGAACGAATTCGACGACATGCAGTGCTTCGAGAAGCTGGAAAATTAGTTTGATGGATTGCTTCTACAGCATTTGACATAGGCCTTTCTCTTAAAAAGCTTAATAATTCCTCATCTTGCTGTTCATTTGAGGCTTTAGGGCGACCTGAACCTGCTTTTCGTCTTACACTTCTCTCAATTTCCCATTTATTTTTAATTCTATAAATACTGCTTTTTCCCACACCAAATTCTGCCGCTGGTAATTGGTAATTGGTCTACCGTTTTCTAGGTAAGAAACTACCCTAGCTTTATCTATGTCGCTTAAGTGAGGCATTTCAAAAGTCAATCTGAATTTCATGACAATGATGTAAAAATAATTTTTTTGTTCGACGCTGTCAGAATTTGAGAGTTTTCTCCTGTGTGAACGGATTTTGATAAATTTGACAACTTGTCAAAACGAAACGTCAAGCTAATTTTAAAGATTTTCAGCGATTTGGAGCCTTTGGGGGCTCGTCGAACAAAAAAACGTTGTATTCAACTCATTGTTGTGTAATTTGGGCTTTTTTGGCACTCGTGGACCTTTAAAACTCTCGTTTTACTCGAGTTTTAAACTGGCCCACTCATGCCAAAAAAAGCCCAAATTACACACGAACTCGTTAAATAAACTACCATTATGACATTTTTGATAGGTGTTGTCAACTCAATTAATTGTCAAGTTGAACCAAATTTACATTTGGAAAATTTTCATTTTCCGATTTTTTTGAAACCACTAGACCGAAAACGGAACTTTTGCGAGTGCGAGTAAGGTTTGCGGGCCGAGCCGATAACCGAGGCTTGTAAATAAGATTATGTAGGTACTCGCAAAACCGTTTCTGGACGTGGGATACCTAACATTTTTTGTGCCAACTTCTGCGAATATTTGTTAAATAAAAGTTAAAACATTTGTTTTAAAAATTGGTATTAGAGACATTTTTGGTGTTGGTAATACGTAAACATTTAAATTCTAAAATCAACATCGCTCTTGTTTCCTAACATTTATTAAATTTAATTCATTTATTTGTTCTGACATTTTCCTAAAACATTTAATATAATGACCACCAGCCCATATTCAAGAAGTCGCTCAAAACGTAATCAACAACATATTGCCTAAAAAATCGTCAAATCGATATTGGAAGGAATACGAGCTTTTCATAAAGTGATTTTTTTTATAAAGAGCCATGCACAGAATTGACATTGATACTTGACAGAATCCTAATAACATAATCATACCAACGGAAACCGATGACAACTCAAAATCGCTATTTTTTGTCGGTCTAGGCCGGTTGACATGTGTTTCTGGACGATTTCGAGATCTACAAACTACTAAATTCCGGTCGGAGGCACGAAAAATGTTACACATTGATAAATTGAAATGGGCAAGCACATAAACAATATAGCCTAGTAAAACAAAACAATCTGCTGGTAAAAATATTCAAAATTTGTTACAACATTATTTATTCCTGCACCTTGACAGTGAATTGCATTTTACCTCTTTTTCAATAGAATTACATTTCTGGTTTGAACAGTTCAGTTATTCCTATGCACATCTGACGAAATCTCGTTTTGATTGAGAATCTATCATTCCAGCTGTTCAGCTGTTCTGAGTGTAAGTTCTTTGTGGGCAATATCTTTTATTGCCATGAATTGCCATCTATCTTGCCATTGCTTTTTTTTTATTTTCCGGAGCCTCATGGCCACCTCAACTCTCTGCTTTCATGATTTAGGGAGAACTGCCTGTATTCATAGATCATCAGGTACTAATGGCAAATGACGAAGAAGATGATTTAATTGAAGAATACTCAAAATTGGGTTTAAAGATTATTACAATTAAAACGGAATATTTAGTGTGAGAAGAAAATTTGAAAATATAGGTACAACTTGAAAATGGGGCAGAATGCTGGAAACTCACAAAACGAAACAAAAAAAGTTAAAAGCAGGAGACATGGACTTTTTACATCGAGCTTGCGGAATCTTCTGATTAGATCACATAAGGAACGAAACAATAAGAGAACGAGCAAAGAGTAAAAATAACATCACAAATAAAACATCGACAATTGATCTGGTATGGACACGAAAGACGAATGAATAAGGAACGATGGCTAAGAAGGATATTTTTAGGGGCCGATTTCGCTCTTTAAATATGCAACTTAGCACCAATTTTTTTTTCTAAATGTTTGTACAATAGTTATTTGTATCATAACGCTAGAAAATGCCATTTTGCAAGTGCAAGCACGGTTTGTGGAGCAGAGGCGTCAGCCGAGGCGCCACAAGTGCGGGCACTTGCAAAACATTTTCTAGCAGTGTAATACACACAATTTTTTCGGCCGACAATTTATTTAAAGCAAAATATAATAATTTTTGTTAAAAAATTACCGGATAGGGAATTTATTTTTCTTCCATTGGCAACATAAAGGATTCAAGAAGCGACTGTCACGACAAAAATCAACCAATTCCTCAAATATTCAAAACAGTCGTCGTCCTCTCAGTTATTCCTAAGCCGTCGCTTGATAACCTCCTCAGTCTCTACTGCTATACACAATGTACAGCTTGCGATAAAGGATACAAATTTGTCCGACAACCAATATTTCACATTTAAAAAATTGTACAAAAATGCCACATCACATTGACATTTTGTGCTGCCAACCTAAAATCTTTCACTAAAAATTCCTGTCCAGAAAATGATATTTTGCGAGTGTGAGTGATATTGCGTAGCCGAGGCGGTTTAGCCGAGGCGAAGCAACACGAGCACTCGCAACACATTTTCTGGACGTGTAATCCACAAAATTTTTCATGCCGACAAATTTAAATCATTTTTAAAAAGTAAAAAATTTGTTTCACAAGCGGAATCGAACCCGCGACCCTCGCGTCCCTGAGCCGAAACGTAGTCCGTTGGCTATATTCAATGCTGCCTGTCAATTCTCTAGCGAATTTTTAGTCAAGGTCACTTTTGTAAGTACTAGGCCGGGAATTTAACGTTCCCGGCGGATTTTGAATGATGCAAAATCGTCAATAACGGCCGGCGGCATGAAAATGCTATTTTCCAGACTATTTAGAGTATTTAGACAAATGAAAAATCAGTTTTTCTAGACGGAGGCCAAAAAAATATATAAAAATCGACGAAAAAGTTCCGTGGTAATCTTCATTGTGCAAATAGTTGCAGCATTAGATTCTCTATCAAACAAGGTTTCGTCAGATGTGGATGTAAAAGCTCAAACAAGAAATGCAGTTGTGTTGAAAAAGAGATAAAGTCCGACTTCAAATGCCATCTACCGTCAAGGTGCGGGGACAAATAATGTCCTAATAAATGTATGTAACGATACAGTATATCGCACTTAAGATGATGACAGCCTCATTTTTTTTTATTATCTGTAGGAATAGAGATTTAAAATTTTGCAGTGTCATGCAGCTTTCTGAAATACAACTTTTAGAATACTCAACTCAGCTGCAAGTTGTCAAGCCCAGTCAACTGTGATGGGACCAATTCTCCATATTTTGCTTCGCGCTGGAGATGTCGAAAGAAGTTATCGGAAAAAGTTGTTCATAATCTAATATAATATTGACCCTATAGCCTATATGCAAAATTCACATTTTGATTTTTTAAAATAAGTTGTGTTTTTGACTTTCAATGTTGAATAAAGTGCCATAAAAATGTTATTTATTCGTTACTCGACAAAAACTGAAACAGATATTGGAACATAGAATAATTTTGAAATTATGATTTACTGAAAATTACTAAAAAGTCAAAGTCGGAATTTTGCGTCAAAATTCAGTAGGCACAGGGGGTTAAAATTGGATTCTGAACAACTTTTTCTGACAACTTCATTCGATATCTCCAATGCGAAGCAAAACATCGAGAATTTATTCCATTTGCAAAATCGCAATTGGCTGAGTTTACAACTTACAGTTAAGTTAGGTACTTGAAAGGTGTATCTCATGAAGTTCGACGAGTGTGCAAATCTCTACTCCTACGGATAACGAAAGTATACTCCGTCCAGCAAGAGATTGGGAGATTTTAAATTGCAGGCTGTCTTCATCTTAAGCGCGACTGTATATTTTTTACGTTTTTATCCATTAACAACGTAATTTGAATTTCCTCAGAAGTTAGTATTTTCGAAATGAGTAAATCTGTAATAATGATAAAGGTTTTTTAAAAATTTTGCATTAATTCGTAGCCTAAGGATTAAATAACCAGTGTGTTTAACTTTGGACATTTCGCATTTGCACAATTCTAAACCGCGAAGACAAATTAGTTTCGGAGTTTGAATACTCATTGGTCGTTGTCCAATCTTGCGCCTAAAGCGCCCCATGTACGCACCGGAAATCCTCAGAGGAAAAACTGCGCAGTACAGGCCTTCCGTATTTCCGGAACGACTGTGGTAGAAAACTGCACGGATTTAGCGGACTGTTCAGGCGGCTGGATAAAAATGAAAAAACGATTCTGAAAATAATGTGCAGCCTGTAACTCCAGGCTGACCGGAGTGTGTGTGGCGTTGCGTCAGTTCAGTTTGGTTGAGGCCGCCTTTCAAACAATATGCACCGGGAATATCTGGAAGAGTTTATCAAGATTTACTAGTCGGAGTCATACTTTTGCCAGGTTAAAAGTAAACTCATTATGTGAAAAAGGAAGATTTCTATGCGCAAGCGTTTTTTGTGGTAACTGCAATAAAACTATATCAAGTGTTTCTCAGTTGACATGTTCCTTGGCAGTACTACGAGTATAATAGTCCGAATAGGTTCGCTACATTAAGAATTGTAATTTTAAATAATTTTAATAAAACATTCTTAACATTCATTGGGGGCGGAATTCTTGCTAGTTGTAAATTTTATGTTTTTCAATGTGTTTGTGGGCACAATAATTCTTAAAAGTGTAATGTAGTATTCAAATGAAATTTGCCGACCTTGTTTGAAATTGTACGGGTCCCTGGGATAAACACAGGTACAAGGGTAGGTGAATATTCATGGGGAAAAACGTTGCAATAAAACATTCGCTTTACATTTTTGGGAATTTCAATTAAAATCAGGGAATAATTGAATTAATGAATTTGACGTTACCAAATTTCAATCTCAGAGAAACACCAAATTAATGTTCACTAGGTTAATGGACTTTTTTTTATTATTCTCAAAGGAGTAATCAAGGGGCGAAAATTTCAAATTAGAAACTAAGTGCTTCATCGTAGAAAATGACTAAAAATTGCAGTTGTAGTTAGAAAAGTTTGGGTCAGAGAGTTCAGGTATTCCCGAAGTCCAGGACTGCATAGTTTTTCCTCAGAGAATTTACGAAGCGTGTATTCAGGCCGAATCCGACAATACGGAAGGCCAGGACTGCGCAGTTTTTCCTCTGAGAATTAACAAAGCATGTATAGGGGGCTTAACATATTATGTATGTGCTACCTTCATGCTTCGTTACCACTTAATGGTCATGGTGTTTTTAGATATTTAAACTTTATTCATTCAATATTCAATGCGTTGTCTCTGTTGAGTTCCACAAGAAGCCAAACAGATCCACAGGTACTTTGAGAACACTTTCACACTGTGAGTTATGAAGAATTTAAAGATTACGTATTTGATTTTACGCCAGTAAAATTTTTCCTTCCTGATTCTGGTCCCCACAACCCCAATAAAATCTTATTCCTTCTTTTTCCATTTCAATTAAGTTCCTTCTGTTTCGCTTTGTGGGAGGATGATTCATAAGGGTATATTTACATTAACTTAAATTGTATGACACAAAATCATTTGAACTAATTCTATTAGAACTTTTACTGAAATTAATATTTTGTAATTTTTTTTTTGCAAACAATATTGTGGATTTTGTCGGTATTTCAGCCATTTTTCTACGCAGTGTAACCAAACAATAAAATGTTAGCGGAATATTTTACAGAAAGTTTGATTCCAAGACAATTTGAAAATTGTCGGCCGTTCGTCGACGATAAATAGGCTTGAAAGTGGGAGAATAAGCGTTGGGTCCATCGCGCGAACGTGGCCATAAAGAGACGAGGTCAATCTGAAAAACAACACATTGAATAATATATTTCGCTGAGCTTTGCAAATAAAAAAAGTCCATACGTCATGTTGTTTGTCCGTTTAATTCCGTGCTTGTGTTAATTGAATTTGACAGACCTCTCTTCCTGTCCCCGTCCAGATTGGAGCTTACGTGACATTACCATATTTATAGGTGCTGTTACCAACTGAGAATTTTATTAACGTGGTGGTGTTGTCGGCGGTAGATTGAAAAGGTTTAAAGTGACGGTTTCCTAATGAGTTTCTTGGGGTTCTTGTTTTAGATGGCGAGTTCGGTGTATTGTAGCATCAGGCGTGTTTTTTCGGGCGCGTTCCCTGGTGTTCTTCAATTAATAATTATTATGATGTTAAATATTTAATTGTACGTGAAGTTAATTAATTCCTATAACATTCCCGTCTGGATATAAATTTAATTAGGTGTAGGAAAATGCGCGTTAATAAATAGGGCCCGGCCAATTAATTTCTTCATAAGTTAATAAGTAATTCGGCGAAAAAATGCGAAAACGCTGAAACGCTGCAGGGCAAACGAATAAATTAGGAGAGAAGTTCTCCTCGGGGGCGTTTTCGTTTTTTTATTGTATCCACACAAAAGACAAGAGTGCGACTTGAAAAATTATTTTAATTCCGGCGTGTATCGCGCCAGAATTTCTGTAATGTTTAATAAAAATAAACATGTATTCAAAAATCCAATCTCGGGGACTGTTAAAATAGCCGAGCCCGGATAAAAAAGGAGCAAAGAAACGGAGCCAACTAGCGTTGTCCTGTTAGTTGATCCTCTCGGTAACGTTAAGCGTCTGCTCTAATGTACTTCGTTAACGTCAGTGGCTCGCTGGTACTTAAAAAGGCCCAAGTACGCTCCGAGTGGTCTGAGAGGGGTTAATTTACATTAGTCTCCACGGGGACCCTGCGGAGATACGTTTGTGAGCAGGGCTCTTACGTTTTCCTGTGTATTCCCGATTCCATCAATATATTTAACCGGCGAGAGGAACCCAAACACAATTTGCTGCATTACAAATGCATGCATCTATGCAGCCGACGTCGTCTACACAATTCGATTGATATCGCATGTATGTGTACATATATGGGACACCCTCCTCGGCATGCGAAATGGTTCAGATGACGCAGCAAAGACCCCCCTGCGATTTATTATTTGCCGGCATCTTCACCGGCTGATTTATTAAAAATTCAAGCGCACCCGAAGTCGCTCCGACATTCGACACGTCAACACAACCCCTTCGTTTAATATCACGCCCTCTCCGACCAATATTTTCGGCGACGATTAAAAAGTGTATCGCAATTCGAGAACCGCTGCTTCATGGATGGGCTTAGTTGGGCTTAAAGCAAGTTTTCTTGGAACCATAAAACTTTATGGTGCTGCTGAAGACGTTATCGTCTAATCGCTGGGGTGCACTGGCGGTGAGGAAAGTGAACATAATGTTTGCGGCATGAGCATGTAGGAATTTGGGAATCTTTATTTCAAAAAGGTTCAGACCTGTACTAAATCCACATTTTGTATGAACGAAAATCTTTAACGGTCCACTGCATTGCTTTTCTTGATTTATAATGTTTTTTAAATTCAGAGATGTTTTGACCAGTTTTACGCTGCAACAAGTGAGGAGCAGTTCTTGCAACGGTGCTTCAATACCATCAGGACTATGATTAATTCCCACGTACATCAACCCTGCGCGTTCAGTCAATCAGAGCACTTGCTTTCATCCAATCAAAAATGTTTATCCCGATAAAAACGCCCTACTACTCTGTTATCTGTCAAAAGTGATTAAAATTGCATGTTACTCCAGTCAGATTCCCAAATTATTTTTAATAATTGTGTTTTTAATAACTGTATTATAAATAAATAATTACCTAATGTTAAAGTTTGTATTCTGGAATTAATCTTGCCAAAAATAACACGACCTAATTTTTAATATCTGATAAATTTCCCAATTTTCACTTAAACATTTTTGCCTTAGACAATTTTACTCGTTGATATTTGGGCATTTTTATTCAAAGGTTAAAGCCTCGAGCTTTATCAGAATAAAAATGCCCAAATTCAACTCGGAAAATTGTCAAAGCAAAAAGTTTTCGTAAAATTGAAAAATGTATCCGATAAAAAATTATGTCTTGTTATTTTACCTTCGATAAATGTCCTTCTGTTTCTTACTTATCAACAATACGAATACTAATTGCATTAATTGATTTCAAAAGTTTGATTTTGGTTCAAGGAATAGTCTACTGAAATATCGCGCGACCTTCTAATTTTCTCTAAATACAATTTTATTTTAACACACGAAAGCTTTGTTACTTTAAGTAAGAACACTCGAAGTAACTGACATTACGTAAAATTTCCTGCGGTTGTTAAATAACAGAGATCATAAGGTCTTGGTGATTATACCTTTGATGCAGTTTATACCATATTGTATAAATGCTTTATTTGCCCTCCGGGCTTTCGGCTTCCTGATTACAAACATAAAAATACAATTCCAAAAATTAATATTTTTTTCCTATCCTCCACCCCTTTCTTTTTTTTACCCTTTCCCTCCTCTTCCATATCTCTTTTTCATCCATCTTATCTCCCTTCCGTTTTGATTCAGTATTTCTCCTCGTTCCTTTCTCTCTCTCATTTCGCTACATCCATTCCACATGTGCTCAATTTCCTCTGTCATACTCATACGCCTCTCATACTTCCTGTTGTATTTCAATTCTTTGATTCTTTCTTTCCCTTCTTTCTAGCTTGTCGGTGTCTTTGTTGCTTTCACTCAGCTCTACGTTCATCCATCTTCCTTTGCTCTTAATCTTTCCACTTTTTTACTGGCATACCCGTTTTTTTCTTTTCCTTTCATCCATTTTGTCTTCAAACTTTGCAGCTCTCTTTCCCGCTTTCACTCTCAGCCTATTCCTCTTACACTTTTCCTTCACTGTGTAACCTGCCGTTTCTCTGTCCACTCCTAGCATCCCTCTCAAATCTTTTTCTTGCACTTTCTCTACCTCTTCTTGTTCCTTCCATTTCCGGATCTTTGCCCCGTACATCAATATAATACTCTCTATCATGGTTTCAAACATCATCATTCTCCTCCTGAAATCCGCCCCCCCCCTTCTTTCTCTCTCTTATTTCCCAAACACATCCCACCACCTTATTTGCTTTCCTTATAATCTCTGTGATATGTGCTCTTTCATTGAATGTGTAACCCAAGTATTTGAACTCGTTTACTCGTTCTATTTTTCTTCCTTCCCAGTTCCACTCCTTCTCTGCACTCCTCTTTCTCATCATTTTCGTTTTCTCAACATTCACTTCCAGCTTTTTCTTCCTCACATACTTTTCCAGGTCCTTCATCATTTCTTTCATTTCTCTTTCACTCTTCCGTACCAGCCATCCGCTTATTCCCCTCTCTCTCATACACTCATTTTCTCTCTGTCTGCCTTGTCAAACGCTGCCCTGCAGTCTACAAACTTCTTTAATTCATTCTTTGTGAAATGATCCAGGATGTTAAAGTACGCATATTATCCCTTTCTGAATCCTGTCCGGTATCACCTTTTTTTCAATTCCTTTCCTCATCCTTTCGCTCAAAATTGACGCATCCTGTGTTTTCAGTCCATTCCATCAGTCTCTTCCGCTCTGCATTTTCCACCTTGTCTTTGGATATTCTTTCCCCATCCCTCCTCTCCTATTCGCAATTTCTTGCTCCTCTTTCTCTTATTCTTCGCTGAACAAATGATATTTGACATATGTATATAGTTTGACAGCTGATGAATCTAGGCTAAATGTTAACGGAAACTTAACTGGTTACTTTGATTACACATTTTGTGAACACACGTTACTATAGTCCATTTGACAGAAATATAACGCACTAACAGGGAATGTTAATAAGTGTGATTGCAATACAGAAATCTCATAGAAATGATTTTTTGTTGGGCAACATTTTTTAAAAAACAAAAATGTCAATTTTTCTTGTTGTAGTATATTATGTATCAAGGTTTATAAACGCCATTTTAGTCACGAATTTTATTAGACACGAGCGTAGCGAGTGTTTAAACGTTAATTTAAACATAAAATTCGAAACTGATAAACGTCAATTGACAAGTGACAACCAACTAACTTGATTTTGGGTGTCACATGATGTTTGCGATTAAAAAAGCTAGAGCTAACTTTAGCCCCTGACTAAAAAGCCCGTTGCTAACTTCACCTCGTGACTAAAATTTAATGTTTCTTACAGTCCTCGCTGAAAAATGTAAAAAGCTGTGACAGCGAATAGTTTTGTAGAAAATCCTTTATTCTTCTTATCCCGAACAGAATTTTATTCTGACGTTTGCGAGTAGTTTTTACGATCCCCAAGAAACACCGTGACTTTCTACAAAACTTAACTGTTTTTGCAGCTCCAATGGTTTGCGAGATTTTAATGATAGGCCATGAAAAATGCACCTGTACAAGACTCGATCTTCCCTCCCTTTGTATTTCAGATCTGAGAGGCGACAGCTTTGTTAACATCTGAAAGTTTTGAGTGCCATTGAAATGAATGAATAACTTGAAATGTTTTCTAACAGTGCTTTATCAACTTCTTGGCTCTTCTTACTGACAATTTTTCCTCCGGCAATTACTTAATTTTAAAATTGTCAGTGTTGTGCGTGTGAACTCTTAAAAAACAGACAAAATAGGTTTCTTCCTGTTTCTGCGAAAGCCACAAATCCGCACCGCAAGCTAATCGCTGATTGATAAATTGTAAAACAAAACCAACTAGAACCAAATCTCCGATTGTAATTTAAATTGAATTCGGTTCAGTGGATCACACTATTCTGAAAGCCTGATATTCCAATTTGCATTTTTTTAAATTCTGTTCTTATTATCGCGACAAATTGATTTCCACAAAAAAATTCTCTGACAAACGTGGTGCTTTAAAAAAAAACAAATTGAAATTTTGAGAGGGTTGCTTTCACGCCGTCCGTTTCACCTCGCTCCACCACCAACAACCTGATTACCTTTCTCGTTTATCTTAACAAGATGATGCGTGCTCTCACGGAGCAACGGTCAAATCCTTGATCGCCTGTTTGCTCACCTGATTTGAGTGTAATTGAACATATCTAACACGTGATCGGGTAATTTGCCCCATCCTCGGATCACATAACGACCTTCGATTCAATAAGTCCGGGATGGATACCGCAAAGCGTAATTAATCATTTAATTGAAAGCATGCCTCGACAAGTAGATGCATAAAGACCGACGAGGCCAAGGATTGTGAAGGACTTTTTCTTTAATGTTTATTGTATGTGTTTAGTTTAATCAATACTGAACAGTTTCTGAGTGAAATACGATTTGGAGTTCAGCTTCTGCTTTGACAAAAAGCGAGAAACTAAAATTTTCCAGTGGTGAAAAGTTTAATGTGAAAGTTGGTTCCCTGAGGGTGCGTGCGTTGAGCCGGCCACATATAATTATACTTAGTGGTTGCTAATAATTATTTGTTCATAATGATGATTAACTATTTAGAACGGACAACTTCCCCCGCTTGGCTGGGCTAATGCAAACACCGATAAGATCGGTGAATAATTTATTACGACTCGATCATAACCGTAGTTTATTCGATTATGTTACATTTTTATTATTATTACTGCGGAAACAGGACTTTCGTGTACAACGTGGAGTTAATTGCGGGGCCAAAGGTTGCGCCAACATCCGACTCTTGCCTCTATCGGAAGTCCTTCTTTTTAATTTCAATTTAAAATTGTTTCGTTTTAGAATTGGAAAAGTGCTTTTGAAGTAATTAAGAACAGCCAAGTTTTCGGAATAAAAAGATATTAATTTGTGCCGCGTTTTGCCTTGAACTTTGCTCAAATAAGTTTGCTTTTAAAATAACCACAGACGGATCGCGAAGTAAATGTGCACCTATGTGGGGAAAATGAGGAGCTGTGGGAGTATCGTCATTGATTGTGGGCAAATTCTTTTTAATTTAGCAATTTGAAAGAGGGATGTTTTTGTCGGGGTGCTCTTTCAGGACTGATAATGCTATCCGAAGCGCGAATGCGGTTTTCTTTTTTCATTTGTCCCGCTGTGAATAAACTGGCTGAAAAATGTCAATTTCTCGGTGGGAGGCCAGCCAAACCCATTAGATCGGTAAGTTTTATTTTATTCCGTCAGATACACCGGTTCCCGAAGAGCTGCAGCACTGGAGAAAAGGGTCTTGTTGGCCGTTCTCGAATTATAATCCGATTCCTGACGCATCTCCGGTATCTGCGATATCGAATCAACCCTCTAATTTTTTTCGGAGCGAATCGAGAGCGATTATGTGTCAGAGGGTGCGTGCGCGGGAGTTTCCTTTCAAACTGTGTGCTTTGATAAATATTTAAAAATTTGCGCTTGCAAAAAATTCGCAAGCGAGGAAACCCTTCAAACAAACAAAATCAGATAAAGTTACGATCAACGGACCATTATTTTTCCGTTAGCTTGGAAATCAAAGGTCTCCTTTTGTCCTTTTTATATCACTTGCGGCGGAAAAAGGAAATTTGTAGCAAAGGGTCTCCGGCTAACCGGAAAACTCGATGCTGTCACGATCTCATATGGGAGATCCTCACCCTCTCGGGGATATTTATGGTGGGAACCCCCCAGTTCATAATATTAGTATTAATATTCTGACGCATGATTTAGCCCCGTTTCCGATTTTTCTAATATTGGGTTTGTAGTTGGACGGATGATATTAAACCGTAAATCACGGCTCGGATGCATTAACCCCCAACTTTACCAATTTGCCGAATTAACACGCGCCCTTCAGCGGGTCGGGTGGTTTTTTTGACGCCCTGTAATTCATCCGACCGCCGAGGGCGCCATCCGAATCCATCCGCGGTTACTCGTGTCTTTATATAGTTGGAGCTGCTCGAAATTAATAAAGAAGATAAATGCTTCTTTACCATAAACTGTTTTCGTGAAAGCGATACGCAAAGTTCAGTTCTTTCATAATTAACTTACTGTAAAATATGTTCAGCTTAAGGTAAACACGAATAATTTAGAGAATGCTGCATATTCATAATTGACTTTATACATAAATTCTGCTTCGCATAATTTGTGTAAACACTCCAAAGAAGGTTTACCGAGGATATATTGCATATATTAGGTACTTATTTCGTATAAATCTTTGAATTTAATTGCTCCTTGCTCCCAGTTCTATGGAAAATTAAATTAGTCTCGGAAGATTCTGTATCAGTGTCAGATCTGGAGATCCGGAACAACCCGGAAATCCATTTACGACACCGAACAGTTTTACGTCGTTCACAGTTATTATAGCGCTGATGAATGCTGATGGGGCATTTTTCCCAAAACACACACGCTATTTCACCAAATAATCCCTATTTTCCGCAATGTTCACTCATTGCCTGCCCAAATATTAGCCGAGCTAATTTCCCAGTACTCTTTACGCAACGGTGAGGTTTTTATCGTAATTACTGGTAAAGATTGCGTAAAGACCCCATTACTGGACCAGTTCCACTGACATTTACGCTCGTGACATTTCCTTTATTTTTAATTCGGTAAAAGCTCGCCTCCTGTAAACTGAGCCCAACGCGTTCTCACCTTATCTAAATGTGCGCTACACTAGTCACAATTTAATGTAAACTAATGCAAAATTTACGGTTTCCTATAAACTTGCATAATAATTTCGACTGCTCCGCCGTGCAGTGTTTTCTTTAAGTATGTAAACACGTTCGACTGGGGGAAAACAATTTTCCGTGCCTTGCAGAAATACAAAAACCAATCTACAAACCTCAGCTTCGAAGTTTCCATTTTTTCGTTTGATCTGTTACTATGAGATTTATTTACGTCGTCAATTAGTCTTCTATTTCTACCTACAACAAAGGCCAATTTCCTCACATAAGTGAGTGCCTTAACGCTATAATCAACTGCACGCTGTGTGCTAATTAAACTTTAACCGTAGTTAAAGTTGAATCATTTTGCGAGCAGGTAGTCGCGGAAAATATCTGAAACGAAGAGAATTTTTTTAACGTTGTTTTAGTAGGTGACTAGGAGTAAGGCGTCGTCAATAGCTTTTTTTTTGTTGTCTGTGTAAACATGAACCGGAGACTGTGAAAACACCACATACCAGTCTTGTGAGCTTTATGCAGCGTTACCACATGTGGATACACGAACATATTGCAATAACAAATTTCGTTGTGACAACGTGCACAAAGGCGAACTTCCAGGATTATAAATTTTCCTAATCGTATAAGATGCACAAAATTAAAGAGAATCAAAGCACGATTACAAAATCTAAAAAAAAGGGTATCACACGACAGAAGTAATATACTCTCTGGAACTCCTTATGGAATAAATTCAGTAATTTCAAAACCAATGACATTAATCGAAAACGCTAAAATAGGTCAGGTCAGGTCAGTATGATGGCGTATGATGGCACAGCTCTGAAGGGGATGACGTCACAAATAGGTGCAGTAATTTAAAACCGGCGCACTTTAAAATAAAAGTTGACCTGTTTTAGCGTTTTACACAAATACCATTCGTTTTGAAATTACTGAATTTATTCCACAATGAAAATTTGGAAATAACGCAAAGCTGACTGATTCTCGCTTGCTCCGCTAAACTCGGTTCCACGAAACTTAGTGACATAAGCCTTTCACCTGGGAGCGTGTGACGTGATGCGTGACGGTGTGTCGGTGAACCTAATTCACTGCCCGAGAATAATGTCGCCGGCTTAAAGAAGTTTTCACTTCAAAAATTAATATTAAAAAGATATGAATCGTCAGGGTCGTCACACAGAAGGGATTATTTTTTAATGAAAAAATTCTTCAGGTGTTTATATTGTTCTAAACAACTTTTTTCGGACCTTTCATTAACAACCAACTTCCACGCCATTGTTTTCTTTTCAATTCTTTTTTTCTCTTGCAGGTCCAGTTTGTTTCCATTTACCGAGTAATGTTCAATTTACTTGCAGGAACATAATAATCAATGAGTCCTGCTTTGTTTTTACTCTAGGGGCAGGTATCTTAGAATTAAAGCAAGAAAATAAATTAATTTAGTTTCAAGGAAAAATACATGACCTAGTTAATTTTTGAAATTACCGTCTTAAGTCATCGCGGTTTGCGCTAACAAAAATGGAATTATTGAGAAAGCGGAAACAGTTTAGATAGTTTGAAAAATTCATAGAAATTTACTTAAAAAATTAAACTGCCATCTTTAAAAGATTGAAAGACAACAAGATTCAGTTACTACACTAAGTTGCAGGAAATGAAAAATAGGAAGTCCTGAAAGTTTCAGTTTTTGATTAAAACTTTAATCCCAGTTAACTAGTCTGACTGATATTAAATTTAAATCGGGTGTTCATTTAAATTTCTCCTCAAAGTTGGCGTCAAAGAGTCGATTGTGAACGCACCACTCCTCAATCTGCAAACAACGCAAAATATGAGGTTAGATTTAAACAGCTGGTGCGTTCACAATCGACTCGTCAACGCCAACTTTGAGGAGAAATTTAAATGAACACCCGATACAATGCATAGAGTTTCCTCCAGAATAGTTTATCATTTCCCCGTGGATTTTACACAATTAGGTACAATACCTTATTTTTTTTTAAATTATGATGAACTAAACCTCTTAAATCATATTTTCTTCAAGAGTTTACGAATCTAGTCTTGAGCATCGTCTCTACTTTAGTAAGTGTTTATAAATTAACAGTGTCTCTAGTATTTTCATTTATGCAAGAGACATCTTGGTGAAGTCTCTTTATTAATTAATTCCATCCCAAATCTCAAATCGACGTTGTCCTATCCAATCAAGGTCAGGTCCTTAAATAATGCAAGAGAGATTTGATTCTTGTTGTGGCAGGTTTTACTATCAATCATGAACAGGACTTTTCACTTCCCTTTCTCTTGGAGGTTCAGTTTGTTTTCGTGTACTGATTAATATGTAATTTCCGCTATAACAATGAATGACTCTTGTTATGCTTTATGTCAAAATTAAAGCAAAATAAAATAGGTAACTGATTTAGTTTCAAAGCAGTAGATATTTGATCTATCACCGTGGGTTAAGTTAGGTATGTCATATTGTACTCATTTTAGAAGTGTAATAGTCTCCTTTCCCAACGAGTGCGGTAATGAAATTATTATTGCACTAGTGTATCAACGAACAAATTACCTACAAAACAATAGTTTCATTTCTGAAAAATTTAAAATTCTAGTTGTTGTTATTCGGTAAGTAAGACAAGTTGATGTCATCTTGAAAAAGTTAGGTCCTATCGTCACCTTCATTAATTTATTATTCTATGAAAGTGAGGATAATAATATACGATTGATAGTAATAGATAAAACTTTGTACGTTATTCGTGGGATATTACATTATTAACGCACTATGTCATTACCCCAACTTAGCCTACGGCCTCGTGGGGCAATTCTCCACAATACTCGTACATGCGTTCATAATATCTACATCCCACTTATATCGTAAATAACTACATATTAATTAATTCTTAAATTAGAACTAAATCATTACACAGCTCAAACCAATTTACAATTTACAAAAAAAATACGTCAGTAATAAATCTTTCTGAAGTATCTTCCGAAGACCAATTTAAACCCAAAATATCCAAACAGTGGAAAATCTCGCAAAAAAATAAATTGCTTTCATATTAGCAAGAAAGATGATGAAGCAGGTCCTTCGTGAAAGAATCAACAAATTTTTTCCGGAAATGTTGACATTTTAAAATATCAATGTGAATTTTGTTGCAAATCTTTCAAGACTTGTCAAAGTTTGAAGATTCATTGTTCGAAAATTCATCTACTTTATGAAACGTTGGGTTTCAAGAAATATTCACAGAATTCCGAAGAAAAAATATACAGGACGTTTGAAAATTGCTAGTACAAAAAAATACTGGTAATTGGTGATGGTGAGTTAAAGTCATCGGCAAAACATTTTTTTAATAAAAGGCCTCTAGTTTTCGAGATAAAAATTACTAAAAATTGGGTTAAAATTGTTAGTACATACCATTGTTAGTTGCCAAAATCTTGCAAAAAAATATTTATTTTCCATATTGTTGTATAGTCCTTCATTATCACGCTTGGTTACCAAGGTTTAAAAAATACTGCCCCGCCTGAGGCGTAAAATATGCTGGGATAGGGTTACTTTATCCCTTTTGTTTAAAAAAATTAAAAATTGGTTTTTTGGATTTTTAGAGCTTCTAGATGCCACAGTTTTTTTTTTTTGTACTAGCAATTTTCAAACACCCTGTATACATTGTCTTTCAAGAAAATTATGTATCCAATATAAAATCTAATATTCCTCTACTCTACTAAAAAGAGTTCCAAAAGCAGCTCGTTCTTTAGTTTGCAATGAATTGACAAATGTTATTAATGATGTAAATGGTACAAACTATTTTTGTTTACCTATGCTGTTCTGCAACTACCACAAAAGAAAAATAAATCAAAAAGTGTAACAACCTTCGTAAAAGAAAACCTTAACGCCTGGAAGATTATAAAACAAGCAGATTCAATGGGATGTAGGTACAACCATATTATTGAAAATTTTGTCGATAAAAAAACAGAGAAAAATTATCAAAAAGTTTCAAGAAAATGACAGTCAACTATGTCAAAAGCTCCAGACCAGACCTCCACGATTTTACACAACCGTGATTTTTTAAAATTAATTTATGATTAACAAAACTTAATCAAACCTAATATCGGGTGTTCATTTAAATGTATCCTCAAAGTTGGCGTTGAAGAGTCGATTGTGAACGCACCACTCGTCAGTCTGCAGAGTAAAAACACAAACAACGCAAAAAGTGAGGTTAGATTTAAACAGCTGATCCGTGATTTGTAATCCGTGGTGGGTTTACAATTGATTCTTCAAGTCCTACTTCGAGGATAAATTTAAATGAACACCCGATATTTTATAATTTAACTAGTTTAAAAGTTTACACATTAGCGTGAAACAAGTAATTATTAATTAAATTCCTTCAAAACTCCAGGTCAAGGTTGTTTTTTTTATCTGATCGATACCAAATTCTTAAGTGATCCAACAGCTTCCAGACATGTTCCATAATTATAATTTTCCAGTGGAATTTAGATTTTAGTTTATCAAAAAATTTGTCCTTCTACACTTTTAATGAAACAAAATGAAGAATTTAATTTTTGATTTTCTTCGGGTAGGTCGTAATTTGGCGTTTTAACATCTCGTGTAAACGTCATAAAAGTATCTGCCAGCGACAATAACCCACGAAGCAATACTGCTGCCGTACTTGGCATTTTTACGTCCATTCCTGATCCAGTTTCCGGTAAGTCTGTCCGTCATCGTATTTTTAAATACGACGTAACGATGGCAGGTCGGTTTTATAACGTTTTATGACGCTAGTTCCAATCGTAAAGTTCAAATATAGTTGGCGAAGAATAGTGGAAATCTTAAAGACGACCCCGGAACTAAACCGAGCAAGCAGATAGTCCGGTATAATTGATGAGGGTTTTTATCACCGGCCGATTCCGCTTTCTGTTCACATTTTCATTTTTAATCTGACTGGGGTGGGCACGGAATGATTGGTTTTTGAGACTAGTGTACTCGTATATTCCGGACCGGAATAATCCTTCACAAATCTGATTGGTTCGTTGTTTTGTTTTTATTTTTTTAATTTGATACGAAAACGGTAAAACAAACATCTCATGGTTTATTACATTTTTTATTCGTATTTTTTGAATAATAATTTTATGTCGTCCTAAGGGCACGATAAAAGACGTAGGTATGTGTTCTGCGACGATGCATGTTATCTTGATATTGTTGACATTTTCGGACTCGAAATTTAATAAAACATACAGATAAAACCTTCAAAGAAATACGGTTTTTGTGACAACAAGCTCGAGGCATTCGAGGAAAGGATGACGGACTACCGGTGGGTTTTAGTGAAATTTAAATTTTTTCAGGGATATGGCGCAGTACTGCGCTGGAGTATGCGGCTAATTTTTCAGTCACGCTATCAAAGCATTTTGTAGGAGGAAATTAATTAGATTTATATGTTTCATTGTGTGTAATAAATTAGAAATATGTTGCAAATAGAGGGCGGGGGGTCGTGTTTTCTTTTTGCCAGTTTAGAAATAGTCTTTAAAAACATTTTACGTGTTCATCCTGGCCGTTACAATTTGAAGCCTTTTGTTGGCTTTCCATTGTGTAAAACTACACAAAAGACTTTGTTGCAAGAAATTGATTATAAAAGACAATGCAATCAACTCAGCTAACACAAAACTATCCGTCGCGTTAATATTAAATCGAGGGCCGATACGGTCTTTGTATTTTTTGTCGGCGTCATCCTAGTCTTCGTTAACGGCTAATTAAAAGGATACTTTACAGCGACGTTCAACTCTCCGAATAAATAATCACCTCATATCCTGCGCCGTTTGAAAACCTTATTTGTTTTATGACTTTTATGAGTGTAAAGCTTTGATAGTCCTGCCAACGTCAAACTTTATCGGTGACATTATCCTCGGAAATTTGCTTTTCCGCCGCTCGCTTAACGAAAAACATCGATATCGCGTTTAATCACAACGGCGCACGATAAAAACTGGACTTGATCCTGCGGATTAAAACGTTTTCAACGAAATTTCACCCGATCCGGTTACAAAACCTCCAACAATAGAACGTTTCGGCCGTTGAAAATTAGTAAATTTTCACAAAACCGAATTATATCATTAATCAGTTGATTATTTTCGGGGTTTGTTAAATGGAGTGGACGGAAGGCAGCGTCAGGAGATGATGAAGCATTCAAAAGTTAAAGGATAAGCCGAAGGGTCACACATCCTGACTGACACACGCGCACGAATATTCCAGGATAACCCGCCGCAATTTTGCGTAATTAATGGAAGAATCTGGCAGTGACGCGTTAATTGTAAACCTAAGTCTGGAAACGGGATTGCTTTATTCTCCTTATGGATTATCGACGCTATCTCGCAGGATGCGTCTTTTCTGATGGCAATTTTTTCATAATTGAATAACCCAGAGATGTTCTTTGGCAAGTGTTGCTTTGATCTCTTCAAAGGAGAACATTCCGAAGCGATAAATTCAAAGAAACCGACCTGTTATTGTCATTACATTTATTTCATTTCGGATAAAACCCTCTCTGCTTTTGTTTCTGGGATATAGCTCCTGTTTGATTTATTTTTTTAATTTCCAGACCTGAATTTTCGACTCCGAATTTATACATTTCCACTTCGTGCTCATTCATATTCATATTCCTGACGGTCTCTTGCGATTATCACTTTTTATACCGAGACATTGGATAAAGTAATTGCTCCATTGTTCTCCACGCTCCTCTACCACAAAGTAACGACTTCGCAACTATGCATTACGGGAAATTAAACTTCCAGAGGAAGATGGTCCAAAATTCTATTTCGTTTGTAGTATCAAAAATCCTCAAGTCAAAATTAAAAAAAAAAAACAGGCAAATTTAACGTACCAGTTAGATCATCAACTGCTACATCTTAAACATGTTTTGTAATATTTATTTTTTAAATCTTTTTATAAATAAGTAAAATAAGAAACCAACACTTGTTGAATTAGGTTGTCTCTTTTTATTTGGTTATCTAGGTTTAAACCGTAATGGGTAAAAACGGTTGTTTGCACAAAAAAAGCACAGATAAATGAATTAAGTTAAGTCTTAAAACAACCAACAGATATGGAGGTATTTAGCAAAAATTCATTCAATTTTGAAACTTCTCAGGTGCTGTATTTTTCTTCCATACAACGGATTCTTGATAACTACAAAATAAAAAAAAATGAAAATACAGCTAGTCAAGAGAAAATCATTTATAAAAAATAATGCTTTATTAGCCCTTCGGGTTTTTGGATTCCTGATTACAAATATAAAAATACAGTTCCAAAATGCATTTTTTTCCTATCCCCCACCCCTTTTTTTTTCTACCCTTCCCTCCTTTTCCATATCTCTTTCATCCATCTTATCTCCCTTCCGTCTTCATTCAGTATTTTCTCCCTACATCCATTCCGCAGGTGCTCAATTGTCTCTCTCTTCTCGTAGCACATTCTGCACCTTCTTCTCCTTCCGTTCGATACCTGTTTTCTCTCTCCTCGTCCCCACATCTAAATCTCGCCATCATTTTTCTTTCTTTTGCACTCTCTCTCTCCAGCTCCTCGGGAACTTCTTCTGTCATACACCTCTCATACTCCTTGTTGTATCTGGATTCTTTGATTCTCTCCCTTCTTTCTTGCTTGTCTGTGTCTTTGTCCCTTTCACTCGGCTCTACATTCATCCATCTTTCTTTTGGTCTTAATTTTTCCACTTCTTCACTGATATACCCGTTTCTCTACCGCCCACTTTCCTGCTTTCACTGTCAGCCTATTCCTCTTACACTCATCCCTCACCATGTAATCTGGCATTTCTCTGTCCATTCCTAGCACCCCTCTCAAATATTTTTCTTGCACTCTCTCTACCTCCTTTTGTTCCTTCCATCTCAGATCTCTGCCCCGTACATCAATATACTCTCCGTCATGCTCCCAAATATCATCAATCTCCTCCTGCAATAACCTCGTCACGTTCTCTCTCCTATTCGCCAAACACACCCCACTACCTTATTTGCTTTCCTCACTATCTTTCTGATATGTGCTTTATCACACTGAACGTGTGACCCAACCATTTGAACTTGTTTACATGTTCTATTTTCCTTCCTTCCCGGTTCCACTCATTCTCTTCACTCTCGTCTTCTTTCTCGTCATTTTCGTCTTCTCAACAATCACTTCCAGCTTTTTCTTCCTTACATACTTTCCCAGGTTTTTTATCATTTTTTTCATTTTTCTTTCACTCTTTGCCACAATTACCAAGTCGTTCGCAACCGCCAGTCTCCAAACTTTCTCTCTAACTCTCTATCTATCACACTCCTCTCGCTTGTGCTTTCTTTAACATTTCATCCATATCTGCCATATATATCGTAAATAACAGGGAGCGCTAAGCAGGCAGCTGTCTCACGCCCTTTGTCGTCTCAAACCATTCACCTACTTTCTCTTCCATCTTCACTTTGTTTTTTGTTCTCGCGTATATCAACTCAATCTTCTGTAGCAGCCATTCCCTTACTCTTCTCTCTCCTCTCTCTCTCTCATATACTCAAACATTTTTTCTGTGTCCAGCTTGTCAAACGCCGCCCTGAAGTCTACGAACAGTGCATACATCCTCGTCCTTTTATTCTTTAATTCGTTCCTTCTTAAATGGTCCAGGATGTACACATTGTTCATAGTACCCCTTCTCTTTCTGAATTCTGTCTAGTTGTCCGGCACCACTCTCTTTTCCTCGATCTCTCTCTTCATCCTTTCGCTTAAGACTGACGCACACAACTTATATTCTGTGTTTAGAAGAGTTATTCCACGGTAGTTTCTGCTCTATGTTTCTCTCCCTTTTTATAAATAGGGCAGTTTACACTTTCTCTCCAGTCTACCGGGAATCCCTCTCCTCTCCATACGTCATTCAGTAGTTCAACCATTCTCTCTACTATTCCTTCGGTCCAACACATCCATGCTTCATTCTGCACTCCGTCTCTCCCCGGTGTTTTTCTCTCTACCTATTCTACTGTGATTTCTGTTCTTCTTTGCGCTTCTAGGAATCTATTTCTGTCGATTTTGGTCCTCTTCTATTTTCTTAACGACTTTACTGCTTTCTTCTTCATTTGTTCACATTCTTTATTACACCACTCATTTTTCCTTCTTGTCCCTTTTGCTCCCTTGACTAGTATCTTTTTTTTGTCGTTGCTTTTTCAATTACTTCTTTCAGTTCTACCACCATCTTCTCTACATCCTGCTCTTCAAATCTGACTTTTTTAGTCTCCTCCAATACTCTTCTACTCCTTGTTAATCCCATATTTTTATTGTCACCTTCTTCTGCTCCTCCTTTAATTGTCTTGCTTTTCCCCTTTCTTCATAGTTCGTTTCTTCTACATTTATTTCTAGATTATGTCTTGTAAATAGTGACATACAACATAATGAGAATTTAGCAATCCAACGTGAACGGTGAGTATACAGGGTGATTTTGAAAGTTGTGCAGATATTTTAATCACGAGCTACTGGCTTCATGTAGAACTCGGAAAAAACATTTAAAAAATTCTATGTCAAAAAATAAAATGACATTTGTTTTTTGACCTACAATTTTTTTTTACTGCTTTTAGTTTTCTACGTTGTCCTACAACCTCGTAGGTAAAATTTCGGCACATTTTAAAAATACACCCTTGTATATCATGTTTTATGAAATGTACGCCAATGCGAAGTAACCTATAGGAAATATGTTTTAAAACAAGGAAACCGCAAAATCACCCTGTATTAGCCGTTCACGATTGTTTTAAACACGCAGCAGGCCAAGATATTTTTTTATTAAATTGGCGTCAGGTCCTGTCATATGACGTTACGTTTTAAATATTCGCCTTGTTGTCAATTGCGTCATTAATTTAGTTAATAATAATTTGCCCATTTTAATATATTAGGAATTTTCTTAAACGAGAACTGCGCTACAAATAGCTATGTTTCATTTCAATTAAAGTTTTAGATTATTATTGTTCCTAATGCGTCCAGTTATTTAAAAAATTTAGCAAACGGGCAGCAGTGTTTGGTTCAGTCATAACCTGAAATAGATTTATTATGACAAATCACAATACTGCCAACTCAAATGTCAGATTTTCACAAATGGTCCGAATTTCTTCACTTCATGCACATTTGAAGTTTAATTTCTTTTTACTGTTAATTTTTACTCTCATAACCTACCATTTTGTCGTTGTTAATGTTAATAAAATACGTGCAACGGACGTTTCTCAACTACTTTATTTTCTGTTATTCTGTGGTACAAGTACCAACTACAATGTCCACACAAGTGCGCTAGATAGCGCCAGCAAATCGCAAACAGAGTATTTTGATACCAATTATAAACTAATTTTAACACCTCCACTTATCAAAATAATCTGAACCTAAAAGAACTTCAACCATTAAACAATATTCTGAATCCCTAATTTACTCAAAAAATAATTATGCCTTACGCTAGGTAAACCTTTGGTTAACAGGTCTGCAGGCATTTCAGAAGTTGGCAGATAAACTATCTTTACTAGGTTGTTAGCAACAGATTCTCTAACAAAATGATGTCGCACATCAATGTGCTTAGTTCGTTTATGGAACAAAGGATTTTCTGTCAACCTCTGAGCACCTTGGTTATCGTTAAACAGAACAATTGAATAGTCACAGCTTGCAATTTCTGACAATAAATTTTTCAGATATATAGCCTCTTTACAGGCTTCAGCAATCGCCATGTATTCTGCTTCAGTGCTCGATAAAGCTACTGTCTGCTGTTTTTTACATTCATAGGATATTACAGCACCTGAAAATTTGAAGCAAAACCCGGTGTAGGATTTCCTATCTATTGCATTTGATGCCCAGTCTGCATCGACAAAACCTTCCAAGTTACAATTATCATTAGTAAACATCAATCCATATGATTTAGTTTTTTGCAAATATTTCAGTATTCTTTTTGCTTGTTTCCAATGGACTGACGTAAAGCAATTATTGAACTGACTTAAATAACTAACACTGTATGAGATATCAGGGCGCGTTAACGCTGATAAGTACATAAGGCTTCCTATAAGTTGTTGGTAAGGATACTGTTTACAAACATCTTCTGACTTTTCTAATCTTAAATTTGTATCTATGGGAGTATCAGCACCTTTACAATCTGACATGTTAAATTTCTTCAAAATATATTCTACAAATTGCTTTTGATCTAAGGAGATACTGCCATTTTCATACATTTTTACCCTTATACCTAAACATTGTTTCAGTTGCCCTAAATCTTTAATTTTAAATTTTGACATTAAACTCTTTTTCAACTCATCTGTCATAGTTTCACTATTAGAAAAAATGAAAAAATCATCTACGAAACCTGCTATTATTATCCGCTCCTTCCTAAATTTTTTACTATACAAACAAGGTTCCAATTTTGACTTCACATAGCCTAACTCTAACAAACAATCGTCGACTCTTTTGTTCCAAGCTCTAGCAGATTGTTTTAGACCATAGATTGCACGTTTTAGTTTTAGTACACAATTACTTTTACATTCTAAATTTGGTGGAACTTGCATGTAAACATTTTCATCAAGGTAACCATTCAAGAATGCTGTTGTTACATCTAAATGAGTAATTGTAAATTTGAGTTTTACACTTAAAGCAAATAACAATCTTAAAGTTGAATATCTAAGAACAGGTGAATAGGTTTCTTTGTAGTCCACACCTTCTTTTTGGGTGAACCCCTTGGCTACTAGTCTCGCTCTAAATCTCACTTTGTTGTCACTTTCAAATTTCTTCTTAAAAACCCACTTACACTGTACCACTCTGTCTGCCTTCTTCACATCTACCAATTCCCATGCTTGGTTGTCTTCGAAAGCCTTCAGCTCTTCCTTCATCGCTTGTCTCCACATCTCCTTTTCTGGCCCGTTCATCGCTTCTTCATAAGTGATTTCTTCACCACACGATTCCGATTCGTCCAACACACATAGGTTTGTCAAACCGTACCTGTTGACCGGTCGTCTTTCACGCTTGCTGGATCGTGCAGGGATTTCTTCTTCAGAAAGTGTATGGTTTGCATCATCTTTCGTTGAATATGAGCTCGATGTGTCACAGACATACGTAGGATCATCCGGATCTGAAACAGTGTTGTCTTCTTCTGTCGAGTCTTCATCCTCCACTTGTTGTACCTCGGGTACTTTGTCGTTTTCCTTCACTTCTATCTGAGACTTGTCCGAGTTGATTTCATTCTTTTCCATGATTATCACATCTCTGCTCGTAGTGACTTGCCTCGTCTTTGGGTTGTAGAGTCTGTATCCTTTCACATTCTCTGGATAACCTACAAAAATGTATTTGGTCGCTTTCTTATCCCACTTTTGTCTTTTGTTCTTGGGTATATGCACCATTGCAGGGCTTCCAAATACTCTAACATGACTGACATCAGGTTTCCTACCTGTCCACCTTTCAAATGGTGTCATCTGTCCTAGACCTGAAGCCGGCGACCTATTCTTGAGGTATACTGCCGTATTGACTGCCTCGGCCCAAAAACTCTTGTCTAGTTCAGCTTCAAAGAGTAGACATTTTGCACGTTCAACTATTGTCCTGTTGAAACGCTCACAGAGACCGTTCTGCTCCGGAGTATATGGGTTGGTCTTCTGATGGGTAATTCCTGCTGCTTTCAAGTAGCTTTCCATCTGTTGTGAACAAAACTCCCCTCCATTGTCGGTTCTCAATGTTTTGATTTTTGATTCAGTTTGGTGCTCAACCATACCTCGAAATTCCTTGAAACGTTGTAATGCCTGGTTCTTCTCCTTCAAGAAGTACACAAATGACATTCGACTGGCATCATCTACAAACAGGAGAAAATATTTAGCTTGACCAATTGACTTGGTTTCCATCGGTCCGCATAAATCTGAGTGTACCACTTCTAGTAGTTTCTTGCTTCTATGGTTTGCCGACGGAAAAGGTAAACGGGTCTGTTTTCCTTCACAGCACACTTGACAATTCGATTTCTGAATGTCAGCTTTCTCGTTGTAGAATACTCCCTCTACAGCGCCTTCTTTCATTCTTTCAAGGTCATTGCTGTTGATGTGTCCTAGTCTTCTATGCCACGTCTTTGCATCTGTAGCCTGAACCACCGTCGCTGCCAACACCTTCTCGGACTTCACTGTGTTCAATTTGTACACCCCATTTTCCAATTCTGCTACTCCTATTAGCACTTTCTGTTGATTATGGATGTGACAGATATTCTTCTTGAACGATACTGTATTTCCATTCGCCACCAACTGGCTAACTGATAACAGATTTGTTGTGAGGTTAGGAATGCATAAAATGTTTCTCACTGTGATGTCAAACTGAGAATTCTTCACTCTTGTAGTGATTTGTGTATCCCCGGCACATTTGACTGGCATAGACATCTGATTTGCAATAATAATTTCTTTCATTTCGTGCACTTGTCGAACTCGCTGTAACTTTTCTGGATTTGGCGTCATATGAGCACTTGCTCCCGAGTCTACATACCAATCTTCTGTACTGAATTTGCCGTTTAGAAAAGCCGCACTAAAAGCATTAGCTTGCCTCTCTTTCAATTCAGGACACTGGTTTTTGTAGTGGCCAATTTTCTTACAGTTATAGCATTTTATCTGCTTACCCGTTTTATCTGGCGTTTGTTTTTGTTTTCCGCCACGGTCGGTGTTTTTTGTTCGCTGTTTCGACCAAAACGCAGATTCTGTTTCAGTACTTCCGACCTCAGAACTCATGTCAAGCAACTTTGTTTTTATGACGTCAGCACTGATTTCTATTCCCGAATGTTCGATGGCCATTATCATTGGTGCGAATTTTTCAGGAAGTCCAGCCAATAGCAATGAACCAATCCACTGCTCGTTGATTTCGAAACCCGTTCCTTTTAATCTTTGCGCTGTTTCCACCATTTGAGACACATAACTTGTCATGGAGTCACAGTTGTCGAGTCGAATGGATATCAATGTTCGAAGTAAACTGATTTTTCTTGTGTATCCTGAGTCATCGAATAACTGTTTTAGCTTGTTCCATAAGGCACTTACCGTGTTCTCATTCTTGATGTGCACATATAACGTAGGGTCAATTGTCATCACGAGCTTCGCTTTCGCTTTTCTTTGATCAGCTTCACTCAAATCGGCTGGTAACGCATCAATGTCGATACCTTCCAACACCAAAAAATTTCTTGCTGCGAACGCCCAATCGTCGTAATTTTCACGTCCTTTTAACTTCGGAACGTTGACCAGGTAGCTTGATGACGACATTTTTCACACAACACGAAAATTGATTTCTAGAAATTACTTGAGAAATTATTAGATTTGCGGGTCTGGGCTGGTCTGGGCCCATAACCTAATAAAATACGTGCAACGGACGTTTCTCAACTACTTTATTTTCTGTTATTCTGTGGTACAAGTACCAACTACAATGTCCACACAAGTGCGCTAGATAGCGCCAGCAAATCGCAAACAGAGTATTTTGATACCAATTATAAACTAATTTTAACAAATGTTACGTCAGATATTTGTCAAATAAACCAACAAAAGATATCCGGTTGCAAATAGCCGAATAAAAAATGTTCATAATTGCCATATTGCCAACTCAAAGAGTCTTTCTTTATCACCCTGTAGAACAGGATTGTGTGCAATTTTTTTTTACAATTATTCCAAAAATGAAATCTTCAAAATCAGATCATCCGTCTCAAAAATGGTAAAGGTACTTAAATACCGACTGGTGGAACTTGTAACTCTCTCACTAGCGCCAACCTGACACTTTGACAATTCAGGTCTATAAAGAATGAGAGTTAGGGTTTTTTACGAGTTAAGTTGGTGACAATTGCGCTGTGATCAAGCTGTTTGACATCAACTTGTCAAAACTACCGAAAACAAATAAATTTGAAATTGTACAGTTGCAAAATTAGTGAAAGTGTGATAATGATTGTATTTGTTTATTTACATTCGAAGGACACCTGTGATGACGCATTGAAAGTCTTGAGGGTAAACTTTTCCTGTGTTTGTATATTTTACAAAAGTTTGATTGATTTTGAAACATCTGTTAAAACATTTTCAGTCTGCTAAAGATTTTAAGCTCCGACGTTGGTCTATATCTTCGGAGAGAAAGAATCAACGTTAAGTAACTAGTTTTGATATTTTTTCACATTTTGATGAAAATATTTTGTCTTAGAATAAATCTGAAATTTTCACAGAAAAGTTATTATTGTGGCTACGGTTCAATTTTTCCTTTAATGTCTTTCCGATACAATAACGGAAAAATGTGTGATCCCAACAGGCCGAATCCCTGTCGCTGATTCTGTTATTTCTTATTAGTATTTACAGCGACGTTAAGTCCTGCCTTCCAAACAGCACAGCTTACAAAAATCGAAAATCCGTCTGGTTCTAAATATACTCGTATTTGGTGCAAGTTAGATAATTAAGAGAGATCATTATAGCCATCGATTTATCATTAACAGGTGATCTTTCGACGTCCTCGCTATTTAAACCGTTCTCTATTTAAGCTCTCGGTCGCTAACGAAGAAATGATGTTCCAAGTTCTCCAGCGAACTTTCCATGTCTAAACTCGATTACGGTAGGAGTGTGTCTTGAAGTTTCTCGATGCAGTGGCCAAAATAAACGAAGTTAAGTAGCTGAAGTTATCGAAGGTTTACTTTCAACAATGTGTATATAAAATTCTCGGGAGCGCATCGAAATCATCGCAAGAGTTCAGTCCGGCCGTTGAGGGAAATGTGCAGTCGTCATAAAACATTGAGATGCATTTTTCATGTAGGATGTTATAAAAACTGTTTCGTCTGAAGGAAAGTTAGGAGCGCGCCGACCAAAGGAACAATAAAAGTAGAACAAGTCCTCGAGCCCAGTATAATGTGACCACAGTATAATTCAAACACAATGGCTGTAGGATTTCGCGTCTGTTCTTGTGTATTTGAAGGAGGGCACCTGAGACAACAGCGGGTTTGTTTTATTTTCGTTGAAAATGTTTTTCATTATTCGATGCGATATGTTAAATCCTGCGTTCTCCCCACACACTTTGAGCTGAGCGCCAATTTTCCCAAAGATAAACAAAATGTAAGAATAAACATCCCTAATACAGGTACCTACGTCTGACGTTGCGTCATCCCCTTTGATATAAATCCCCGCATGTTAAATCTGACCCGAAATGAGAAATAAGTAGCAAACAATAAACAACAAATATTGGGGTCCTTTTCCACCGATAATGCGACCCCTCGTTCTCGCATCACTGCACTCTTTGAACTAACGTAATCGAGGATGGCACTAACGCTACCAACTAAGCGCGCTTAAATAGTTTTTACGCAGTGTTGCTCCCGAACAAACACAATGCGATTCGAAACATAACGTTCATGTGACCGAACTTATGTCAAATTTTTTCAGGTGGCCATTGTACGTGACGTCGCCATTAAGCACGGACGTCACAATTATTATTTTAATCACAATGGTCGAATTATTCACGCTAACCTTATTAGGGTTGAGCCTCTCCGATTCCACTTTATCGATAATCGCTATGAGAAAGTGAACTTTATGAATTAGTCAAAGCGCAGCTTTCATCATAAACAAGGAGGCCTCCTGAAATAAAAACTTTTACCACCGATTATTACCATCGAGTTACTCGCATGCATATTTTACAAGGAATTGTCTGTCGACGCCGACGCCGGAGTTAATCGTCGCGTATAAATTACCGGGAATAGAAATGTTCACGGTTTGTGGTAATTACTTATTTATATTGCCTCTATATTCCGAAATTAAGGATGTAGGTATTTAACATGGTGAGAATGGCGACATGTTTTCATTGTTTGGCGGATCATTAGAAGACCATTAGCACGCCTAAATCCTTTTAACACGGTTGCATTTTTAATAGAGCGAAATAGGACGATAAAACTATGCATGAGTTCGAACGACGATACCTTAAATATTCATAAACCGGAGGCAATGGTAGAAATAAAATTTTAAAGTGCATTTTATATACGTCGGGAAGTTTATGGCATGTGTGAGTTTTCTTTTTAAATAAATATGGCCACTGACACTTTGGTAAACTAACTAAAAAATGTGACCTGAAATGAAATTCATTTTGTGCAATAACATGCAGATCTAAATAGAAAAGTTTCGGTATCCATTAGGTGCTGGTTAATTGGCAGTTTATTTAATCTCGCGTTTATATTGAATTTCAGTCAGTTCGATGGTGTTATTAGCAAAGTTTATCCATAAATTGTTTGTTTAATCTCTTCTGTCAACACCGTACCCTATTATAGGTACAGTACACCGTACGTACTTTATTTATATCTCATGGCGTTATTGAAAGCGGAGTAAAATATGTTGTTAAAGTTATTGCTCGGTAAAGTTGACTTTCACCTCTTGTTTCACTACAAAAGAGATTCATGCTCGGAAAAGTTTTCTATTACTTCAATGGTTGTTTTTATCGGAGGTTGTAAAAACGCCGAAATCATTCTAAAACTTTTCTGGAGTGCGATTTTTACAAGTGCACCGTTCAAATCAAAACTCCAACAATAAAACAATCTCGATGTGACCGACTAGAGTAAAATTCATATTTGTTGACGAGAACAAAACTTATTTAATGTGTATATTATGTGGTATGTGTTACAGAAGTTCGAGAATGTCTCGTATTGGGAATAGAGTAGTTTTACACGTTCAGACATGTAAAGTTTATGGGCGATTTTCTAATGAAAGTTTAACTAAAATAAAGGATTGCATTAAAGTATCAACGAGGAGCGTTGGACAAATATTGAAAAAATGAAAAGATTCATCGTTAGCCAACACTGGAATTTCTCTTCTAAAATCGCTTGAAAAATGTAGAAAAAGCATTGCACTAATTTGGAGAAGTGTGCATTGAATGACTTCAGAAATGCGATACTGGTAAATAATTTTCATCTTATTGAAGGATGTCGAGTAACGACGGCACAATTAAATGAAAAAATAGAATCTTAAAAAAGAAATTAGGATCTTAAGAAATATTCTAATGGAATTGCGACAAATGCGATTTCTAAGATAAAATTATATATTTAAAAGAAATTAACTCGTATAGAAACGAAGGAAGACAGATGACATTTTTGGACGAAACATAGATCTTCACCCTTAGCACACAACATTGAGGTGTTGGACTGACAATTTTTTAAAAAACCTTTTTTACTAATGTTTAAACACCGTTGACGTTGTTTTGGCATAATGGGAGGCCATGATTTATTTTTCTAACGTTGGACATACTGTTTGATTTCCGTCACTAAGTGCTTGACATGCCAACCTGTCAAAACGAACATAACATGTTGCTGAATTTCCCGCGATCTCTGAGTATTCATCTATTACAAACTAGTAAAACTGACAACGATGCACTAGACATTGACGCTATTTATAACCTCAAACTCAAAAAAACATAACCTAATTCAATAGACAGCTTTACTACCAAATTAAATGCAAAATTTCCATGGCCTCCCATTATGCTAAAACAAATACATTTTAAATCAATATCCATACAGGATGATGTCAGTTTTTTGCCAAATTAATTTTCAAGTCTGGTAGATTCGGTAATTACCATGACGACATGAACACTGAAAGCTAACTATCCAAGATGTTAAAAAATATTTTCCAATTTACCCTCAAGCAGTGTTTTTGTTACTGATAACTAAAACAATATACTTACTCGTAGTTCTCATACCAGATACGCAGCAAAAAGTTGACTTTACAATATATTCAGAAATGATAAAAAACAATGTTAAATACGAATTTGATGCTTTATTGAAAAACATGGCAACGTAGTGTTGAGATTACCACCATGTCACTCCGATTTTAACCCTCTTGAGAAGGTTTGATCAAACGTTAAAGGACATGTGACTAAATATAACGTCAGCTTTAAACTAGTTATGGCCAAAACTTCAACAGAAACAGAATTTACAAATGAAAGATATTTCGTTCTGAAGATAACTATTTAAGGAATGAATCCTAGTTGGGTGAGAGTTAGGATACTCGAAGTGATTATAAGCGTTAGTGATGAAGACAATTAAAGTGATTCTGATTTTAATTAGAATCACATATGAAATTGTAAATTTGGTTATGATTTTTTGTTGTGACCTTTTCCTAAGTATTCCGACGCGCCTGTTTTAACCGACACTGACAACTTATTTTTATGACGCTAAATATTTTTCGTTTTCGCCAACATACTGAATTTTACTCTAACAAACTAAACCAAAAAAAATCAAAAACGAAAATGTCAATACATAATTGTTATCGAAGAAGACGAGGAAAAGAAATACTTTTTCTGAATCTACAAGAGTTGTTACTGTCATGTTTTTTGTATACCTATTTTATAACACAAAAACAAAATTCTGTGTAAATAATCCAAAGTGTCTATAAAAGAACGTAGGTAGGTATTATCAAGAGTCTTGTGGAACTCGAATATATTTGATTTTTGCAGCTCTATAGCATGTTGTGGTACCATATAGAAAAACAGAGGTTATGTAAGTCCATTAACGACAGGTTTTTAATAAAGACTGTTTTAAGATGAAAAATAACTAGAATATAGAAAAACTTAAAAAAATCACCAGCAAAGCAACTAATGGTAAGATGTCGAACTCACCACTAACGCTAAAATGTAATAATAATTTGACTTTGACTGTTGACATCTGATTTGACGGCTTTAACGGCTCAACATAGTTCGACACGATAAAATTATAGAGCTTCAAAATTCCACGGGACTCTTGATATACGTTCTTTTATACACTTTGAATCGGGTTTTCATTTAAATTTTTCCGGCGTTGAAGAGTCGATTGTGAACGTACCACGGATTAGAGGTCATGGACCAGCTGCTTAATTAAATCTAACCTCACTTTTTTCCTCGTTTGTGTTTTTACCATATATTCAATACTAGTATTAAATACATATATGGTTTTTACTCTGCTGACGGACGAGTGGTGCGTTCACAATCGACAATGCCAACTTTCAGGATAAATTTAAATGAACACCCCATATAAGTCAGCCTTTGCGTAACATTTTTAAGATATTGCTTTTGCATTTTCCTTTTAAAATATATTCGCTAGGTAAATAATAATTGTGTACCGCAAGATTAACAAGAAGAACAAATACAAGCGTGCCCACACTATGAAGCCTCATTTTCACCTAAAATGTAAAATAACATCGTCTAAAGTTTTAAGATAAACACAAACAGAACGAAATTTATCGTCTCTCGGGGCCGGAATTTGTTTTAAATTTTAGCATCACTCACGGATCGGTTGTCTTCTTAGCGAATTCGTTACAAACTTAAATAGTTATTTATTGTATAAGTGTCTTATCAAGCATATAAAACACGAAAGAAAAAGGTAAACACGAGAGCGGTAGCTCGAGCTATTTACGCTTTTCTTGAATGTTTTAAGCTAATAAAACTGGGACAAAAATGACAATCACATAAGTTAAAATTTACAAATTTGCATCGTTTAATTACGGCTTTATCGCAAATAGGTTAACTTTGGTATGACATATTATATAGACACTGACAAATATATTGACAATTCAATGGTCTGATTTACATAGATTACATTTTAAGTGTCCCAGTTTTATTTGTTCACCGACCGTACACACAAAGAATCACGTTTTTCCTTTATTTTTTGGAAAATTTTTATTTGACATTTTCAAATGACGTTTGTCATTTTACGATGAATTAATTTATACCGGGAAGTCATGGAACAGTTGCTATTTATTTCCGATTGTTTTGTGGACCCCATTTGCAATTTGCAATCATTCATTTTTGAAAAATAGAAAGTATTGGCAAGAATCAGAATATTTCAGCGGAAATACTTGAAGAAACTGAAAAAGCGACTTCAGAGTCATTACCGAGAAAATCGAAGAAAGCCTACGAAATTTGCAGACTTTATTAATTGGAATGAAATGAAACAAAAAAAAGACCGATAATATTTTCTTTTTTAGAAGGAAACAACACCAATGTTTTGTCTGTTAATGTGAATATTAATGTAAATCTTAAGTAGATCTAAATAAATTTATTCTGACTTTAGCGCTATAGTATCTTATTACTTATCTTATAAGACACTAGTTTTTTATAATATAAGACATTAGTGTTTTATTAATCCCATAAGACGTCTCAAAATAGTAGAATTATGACCTCATAATGTATCGGTTGTGGATAATAGCTATTAATATAACGAGAATATTATGGGATTTATAATATGCGAGGACGTTGCCAGGTGACGAGGCGATTAGCCGAGTCACCTGCACAACGTCCGAGCGTTGTTTAAATCCCATAATATTCTCGTTATATTTCAAGCTTTATCGTATCATTGTATCTAACGTATTATGAGCGCGTAACTAATGTATTATTATGAGTAACTAACGTATTATAAGTAACTAAGAAAACTGAGTTATTCGAATATTATGGACTTCATAATTACCAATAAATGTGTAACATAAAGTGATCATAATCGTTAATGATGCGATAAATAATATTTAAATCTGACTCGGATTAACTTGGGAAATGTTCACGCTCTGTTGCATTATAACGACTACCGGGACATTTTTTTAACATTGAACATAGCCCATACTTATTCCCTATGTTCAGTTTTAAAAAACACAGGTCAATGCATGTATGTAATCACGTAACCAAGGTAACGAAAATAAGTACTTGACAGTTTAACAAAATGGTCAAGTTGTTTGAAGAAGAAATACACATAATGCAGTTATTATATACCAATCAGAGCATTAGAAATGTGCGTGGCATTTCCAATGCAACACATGATAGACCAATTCCATCAATCGGTACAATTTTTAACATTATTTCAAAATCTCTGGTGTTCGGTATAGTTGGTTGCTTAGCAACTCACAATGCATTGATCTGTGTTTCTTAAAATTGAACATAGGGAATAAGTATGGACTATGTTCAGAGTTAAAAAAATGTCCCGGTATGTACATATTACCCTAAGTGACCGAACAACGCCCTTCAAATAAACATTGGCTACGTCGCTGCACATGCAAAACATTACAAGGTCGTGTTCGCGAACTCGTTATCCTCGCGACCGGAACCGGTCTCCTTTCCGATAAGGATCGGACTTCATCCATAAGCACCCCGACTGACCATCACCGCCTCTGTGGAGGCGTCAATCCTCTGTCCACGTCCTGAGACGGTGACGGTCAGGCGAGCTGCTCGTAGATGAAATCCGACCCTAACGCGTCCAGGACAAGAGACAGGAAGTAGCTCCCTACCAATCAAATTTGTAGTTTTTAGTCCTAAACTTCCTACTTCGTTAGTCTCGTTACTCCGAAACATGGGATTCTGGAGGAAGCGATCTCGAGGTGAAGTGGTTGTGCTGCAGATTGCAGGCAAGTTTATTTTTTATGTCGAGGATGCGTCTCCGCATTCAGACGAGCCCGGCTATAGAAAATGAAATATCGCTATTGGTTTTCCGGGACCACATGCGCCCTTCCAGACACACAAACGGTTAATTGGTGGAGTTTGCTAAGGAGTCCCGATAACGAGACGCAAATTGCGCCGTGTCCATAGATACCTCCGAGTCCATAATCAATGCTCGTGCACTGCATCGAATTTTGAACGCCATTAACACAGTGTAGAGGGAATTACATTAGATGATAAATATGTGCGACAGTTCCCCCTGCCATTATTCAGGCCGCATTTCTATTGAAATGAGCAAATCAATCGATCATAACGGGCCCAACCGTTGAACAGATGTTCCGTAAACATCTCCTGTTGGTTGAATGTCATCCACTCTCCGGGCCGATTATGTGAAAAGCAACTTTCTGAACTTGTTGAACCTTTTGTCGGCTTATAAAACGTTAATAGGTCACCACTTAACGATGATTCTACGTTATTAGCAACTGCGATAAAATAGACACTTATCGATCTCGTTTTTGACTTCTTCAACTCGCTGGTGGTGAGATCGTACCCATAAATAATCCCCGAACTAGGAAAATAACTACTGTTTGCGTTCGCCGTTATCACCGGATCGTCATCCGTTTATTTTGTAATAATTCATGAGCCGTTAATTATAAATCACATTAAATAAGCTGATTTACGGCGGGTAAAAATAAATCCTAATAATAATGCAAAGTTTACCATGCTGGGGGAAGAAAAGCAAAAATAAATTTGTAATGATCACGGCAACAGTAGGTTCATAATTTGAGACCCTTGCTCTGGAAGTTCTAATTTTCATCAAATATTCAATTCGGTCTCGATACGAGTTTACGAAAAATGTTCCATAACAAGAAAACATCTAGACGAGCGGAGATTTTAAATTTTATTAATTAATTTTTGTTTCGTCGAAAAATAATTAACGTGTTTTATATTGACGATCCGATAATTAATTAATTAATTTCCGTTGAGAACAACGGGTTCAAAGTCTGTTTTTATCTGCAGAGCAAAAACAAATACGTATGTAATAAAGTTGTTTGTTTTATTTTTTATAAAACGAAATGATTCAGATCTCTGTGATTGTATTGAAAATTAATTAATTATTGTATTAAACCATATTTAAAGCAACAAAAAACAGTTTTTTTGCAGAAATCGCATTTTTTTGGTTATAGGTAATAATTTTTACAGCTTCAAAGATTTTCATTTTAATCAAATACCTAATGGTGCGCTATATTCCAGGACATTTGAACTGCATTACCTGAAATTTAATTTTTGTCTTTGTCGTCCATTTATTAGCTTATCGTTGAGTATTGTCCGTTTAATATACACGACTTCCTCTTTGTATAAATGTATTCATGTTTGTACAATTGTCATGCACCTGTTTTATTATTCCGAGCAGTGCATATAGATATTATCTACATGTTGTTCAGGTATTTCAGCTTTCATTAAGAGCAATTATTTGATTAAAGTTGTTAAATTAAACACAAACTGTTAAAAAGTAACTGAAAGCGTTTCGAAACACGAGTAACAGTAGTTATTTGTGTGTCAAGGACAAAAAGTGCATTTTTTTCTGGCCGAGGCGCAGCCGAGGCTAACAGGCGAGAACAAAAGGCACTTTTTGGCAGAGGGCACATTAAATTTTTTAGGCGACCGCAGGAACTACAAAGCAAAAAACATTGGAAAAAAATACAAATTTATTTTGTTTTTTTATACTTAGTAGATATTTATTATCAGCTTGCCAACAAAACTAGAAATTTACTATTTACAATACAATTTCTTATTTAGATAATTTATTGTGACAGGACAATAATCAGTTTTGTCATTTTCGTTGCTAACTTACTAAACAGACCAACAGATGGCGCCACGGTCAGCGTCCGAAAAACACTTACTTTTCGTCCGCTTGTGACTACGTAAAATTACCGTGTTCATTAAGGGGTGCCAAAGAAAACTTTTTATTTAATTTTTTACTCATCTTCACCTTCTGAAGCGCTCGACGAAGCTGAAAATTTAGATATTCATTATTAAACCGATTGGTGCGTTAATTAAGATTTTTTTCCTCACTTACTAAAATATTTTTTGCAGATTTATTCTGGTGGTTTCCAAGTGCAGATCGCTACTCCATATTGAAAACGGTGAGTTATTTTATTTTATTAAATACGTAAATGCTTGTTGCAACGTTCGGCTAATTAGCGGAATTTATTGGCATAATATGCGATGATTTCTATTTTGGTACAAGACCACAACAGTAATTAAAATTCCATTGAAATAAATTTTTCATAAAATGTTTCCCCACATGATAGGTAATAATTATCCACCAGGGGATGGAATATTAATGAGTAAAATTCGACCGGTTGTGTTTTCATTTTTATTTATATTTTATCAGCTCTGGTAGGTTTGATTGATTTATGTTCACCAGCAATTACGATTTCTCCATTGTGTATCATCCGAACCGGAAGCCGGAAGCAACTTTACCATGCAGAAATTACGTTTAATCGAAATCTAACTGCACAATTGGGTCATCTTCGCTCACCGTTCGCCTACATTTTCGGTTCCGTTTATTTTGCGATAAATTGTAAATTTCTCAGTTTTCGCACCCGTGATTACGCAAAATTAACGCAATTTTCTAGCTTGAATCGTTGATAATTTATCACTCCGATGATTCCAGCCACCGATTAAACTTACTTCTCGAGACCCCTCCATTAATAATCAATAAAAGCAATAACGAATATAACTGTTGTCCTTAATTATTGATAGAGTTTGTCCGTAAAAGTGAAATTACAGTAAAAACTGTAATAGAAGAGTTTATTGGTGCGAGTCATGCAAGGGTATAAGGCGATAGCTTCACAGAAATCTACGATAACAGCATGAAGAATGGTAAATGTTATAAATGGATTGTTTGTTCTTCGACAACAAATTGGTAAATCGTCGGTGAATTATTATTGATGGCGAAGATGCTGTTGCAAATATGACGATTGAAAATCGGTCCAATTTGTTAAAATGCGGGTGCGTCTCGTGTGCCGAGATATAAATTGTTTTAGTTCGAAACTTTAATAAACCACGGGACCGAGATATCTCTTGAGAGTAATTCCTCGATGTTGTGTCTCTTTTCGAGACCAGCTGCGACCTGAGAGATAATGGATATTTAAAACACCAATTTAGTTTTAATTCGTTTAGTTTGATTGATTCCCTGGAAATCACAAGTTAAACCTGTTAGGGTTTGAAACAGAGGACTCCGGTCCTCTTGAGATCTCTCGCTGGAGGCACCTTTCTGTCGTGCCTCTCTGCGGAAAGCCGTCATACTTTGGTCTCGATATCTCACATGAATTTTTTACTGACGCGTTGTCTTTCGTCATTTGAAAAGTGTTCCTCATAACATGTCGACCGATTTGCATAAATAATTATGTTTGCAATAGTTCGTCACTGTTGGCTGATCTAAATTTAAAATCAATAGCGTATCGGCTAATCCCGCCGCTTTTGTTACTCGAATTCGGTCACTTCCTAAATTGTATTTTCATTACTTTATCGTTTTGTTTTTGTTTTTCAAGTGCAATCACTTAACCCCTCAATTGTAAAAATGTTTTGTACATGTAATAAATATATTATTAAATAGTGTGTGACACAACACAATATTTTACTTAGCAGTAAAACGATTTGAACAAAACAGTCTGTGTTGCATTTCAGTCACCGTTTTAGCAAATTCGGCAAGTCGAATTTTTTCACGCTTAGTAGGTCAAAGGCGCGTTTTTGGAAGTCAACAATTACATTAGTGCTTTTATGGATTTACATCCCCCGTGCAATTCGGTTAGGGGACTAATTCCCGCAACGAAGCCACCTGTGCGCATACTTTGTTTGCTTTTTTGTATCATACAGATTTGAAAATGAAATAATCTTGTTCCTTTTGTTGCACAACAACTGAAAAATAAACATTTAGCTGCTTGTTATGCGGTTTGTAAGAACGCATTAATATTAAAACGCAAATATGGTGGATGCGCCGGGTTACGATGCATTAAACCAGCAATTTTGTTTTTGTTTCTCTGTTGTTGTTTTTTTTATTGGGGGCGAATTAATCGCGGGGAAACACACCGAAATTTATCCTAAACATGCGGCGTAATCGATATTTTCTTCAAATAACCACCAGGCGCACTTCGTAATATATTTCCAAGCGAGTGGAAAGCCTGCCACATGAGAATAATATTTTTCTCGATATTTTATTTTCGCATTGAAGGTTATGAAATCAATTTGCACACAACAAATTTTATATTGACTATCGATACATGCAGAGGAGCGACTTACGAGCAAGGGGAATCGACTAATAGCAGGTGGTGGTGCCACGTGTCCCCGTACAGGTGTGGATGAGACGTTATATTAATGTTCTTTTCCTTAGAGTCGCCAAATTAAATCGGGGCGATCCGTCGAATGAACTGGCGAATTTCTAACGGTTCCCATAAAGGAAAACTGCGAGAAGGATCACCTTATCTAAAGCACACACTTAGCTAACTCAATTTTAGGATAAATATTGTCCGTAATTGGATCCGAACTAATCAGATTTATATAATGATTCATTTAGGTGGAGGTAATTCATTTCACGTCTAATGTTTATGACGGAATTGTACGACTCTTGCAAAACGACGACCGGCACCATCACTGTAATTGAACTTTTTTCATTCCTGCGATAATATAATTCGTCGAAATTGCCGGAAATAAATATCTCGGCTCATAAAAGGGATTTAAAAAAATCGTAATTTAAACTTAGGTTAAGCTGTTATTTCCGAAGGGGATTAAACGAAATGATCTAACGATGTTATTTGTGGAACCGTAAGACACTTATCTGGTCTTATTTTGTTTCACTTTATGACCCGGATAGGTGAAGCTTTGCTTTTTATGCGCTCATGTAAATTTTTGAATCGTTAAATTTCACCACAAATTTCCGCGAAAACGTTTTTTTAATTAATTTTATGCACGCACCGGAAAAGTGTTTTTGCAGACCTTAAAGGAAAAAATTAATTGTAGAATTTGAAAAATTCATGCGCAATTTGCATAAATTAAAACGTCCAAGTGTTTTGCCAAATAGTTCAAGCTTGAATGTTCTAAACGATTAATCAAGCAAATTGGTAACACATTAATTCCGCTACGAAGAACCGGACCAGATTTATATGTATTTATATTTCTTTTTGACACTCTTTATCGTGTGAAATTTATCAGATAAATCGGACTTAAAAGGACTCCTTGTAAATTTAGTTTAAAAGTATTTATAACAAAATTTGAACAGGGAAACAGTTTTGCTCATTATAAATTTAAAATTTATTGATTGCGATAGCATCAGCTCGAGGCATTAAAAATGCAACAGCTGTAAAAAAGTCCCATTTCTGTGATTTGAAAAGCACGAGTGGTGTTTCATCTTTTTTTTGTTTTTTTTTTTTCAATTTATCGCGAGTATTTTATAAAATTTTATCTAGGCCCGTGGGATAAATGACACTTATCCCATCCATTTTGCGTGAGATAAGAACTTCGTTACCGCACGCATTTACGTTACCACACGCATTTTCATTACCGCACGCTTTTTTACAATAACAACTAGTTAATCAAAATTTACATTTAGTAAACATTTAACTACAAGAACAATTGATATAACTATGCATTTTTTATAAATATTAATTACTATATGTATATATACTCCCGATGAAGACAGTTGTTTTTATACAGTGGTCGATTCTCACTTCGATAAAAAAAGAATTTTTGTAAAAAAAAATGTTCTGGGCGGTCGTAGATAAAATATTGTACAATGCACGTGTGATTAACAAATTTGTGCCATTACACAACTCGGCTTCGCCTCGTTGTGCAAATTTCGCACGTGTTTGTTAATAACGCTCTTATCCCACTTGCAAAGTGTGTTTTCTTTTTGTTGGAAGCACTCTTTGGAAATGAATAAGTGAGGCACTGGTTTCCTTTATATATTTTAATGGAAGGTATGGATGAGGTGAAAATCTGAGGGGTGCGGGAGGGGTAGGGGGATAAGTGAATATAAGCCGAAGCGCCGTGCAAATACAGTAAAAGGAAGGGATTATTGGACACATGTGTAAAAGCCGTAAAAATTTAGGTAAAAGCAAGAATTGGAGATAAAGTGCTATTAAAGGATACAGGATGAAGGCGGGCATGGGTGCGGTAATCTGCACCGCCATCGATTTCGTTTTTGTAATACATTTTTCACATAATATCAGCCGACCGACCTGTATCGGGGTGACACCCATGGGTAATTTTTTTTTCCGGGATCGATATGGATGTGGTCATAAATGCATAATACATTTATCCCTAACACGATAACGACACTAGCGATATAAATCTATTACGCCGTTGATATCTGTTCGTGGTGTGGGTAATGACCAGAGCTTTAACCTCCCGATGTGGCGATAAAAGTTGTCATTTTAATTAAAATAATGTGTTTATGTTCATGTAATTCGCGTAACTTGTGCACGCAAAGTTCTGAGCTGAAACGGAGAGATGACGTCTCATTCCCATTTCGGGCTAAATCCTTCTTCATATTTATGTTTGAAATTTACCGTTAGCACTATTTGCATATATCGGTGTTATGCGCTTTAACTCGAAAGAATAGCGAAGTTTTGCCATAACTCGCGGCTTCAGTTCTCCAAGTTTATGAATTATTTCGCAGACGATTGAGAGTTGGGGATTTTTTGTTTGTGACTTTAAAGCCATTTTGTAAAAAAAACCGGAGACAGACGTTTGTAATCCGATGATATTACGGTTTGTTATCTCTGGTGGAGTAACACGGCCGTCAGGAATAATCCTGGAAGGTGGAAGATACAAGATTAGAGAGCAAAGAATAAAACTGATGAGTAAAATAAATCGAAACCGTCGATCCTTTAATCTCGACACATCCTGGCTATACTTCTTGCTAGATATTGAAAGAGCCCGACATAGATTCGGAACGCTACTCTAGAAAATTGCAACTCAGGCAAAGCTGTTGTAATGAAGCGCAGACTAAAACGGATGCAACCAGCCACTTTCAGCGCTGCCATAAGGAGTCTCATACAACCAAACGCCAAAGGAAATACACATTGAATTACGTACCCTCCGGCAAAATTTATCGACGAAAATTCCTGTTCTCAAAAACTGAAAACCGCTCGCTATTTCAGCTCCATCAACTTGTGAATGTCTTCTTATCGAGTGTGTTCCACTTCTTTCTTTTCTTTCTCGGTGGCCAATTTAAAATTCCCCTAAACCGTTTGACAAATATCTGGATTTTTCATCACGAAACTATCATTAAGTCGACTAAGACCAGATGCAATCACGAAACCGTGAAAAGAATGTTTTGTCGAATTATAAGAAGCGAAAATCACAACCTGCACCCCGTAAGATCTGTTCCCTGGAAGTTGCTTGATGTGGTATTTCTCCGTATTAGATTTATGGTCCATTTTGTCTTATAAAAGAAGCAATAAATGCTTCCGAGTTTGATGACAGCTTAGTTTTTATTGTTCCGTCGCCCTCAGTACATCACTTCTTTATGTTTCATCCAAGTAAACTAATATTAATGCCGTCGAGATTGAGTTGCTTCTCCAACCGTCTCACCAGCTTTTTAAGTCGGTGTGTATGGTGCTGCTTATCTCCACAGCCGGTATTGTTGGTTGTCTATATTTTACAGGTTTATCTTGCCGAATTAGGTTGCACCGTTTTCATTTCGCCGGATTCATGTGATAAACAAAGTTTATCAGGCTTAAGATTACGGAACTGTTCGAAAGTTTTATTGGAAGAGTGAAGTCGGCATGCATAATGTTGGTGACAGTTTAAATGTACTACTGCAAACTGTTTTCAAAGTAAATATACCAATTTCATGCTCCATTTTTCTTGATGGCGATCTTATCGTCCACTAGAAACAATGAAACATAAATCAAAATGCTTGGCTGCGAATCGTGAACTCTCTCTTTACAAACGTTTTGCAGAGGTGGCGTTGAAGAGTCGATTGTGAACAACGCAAAAAGTGAGGTTAGATTTAAACAGGTGATCCGTAATCCGTGGTGCGTTCACAATCGATTCTTTAACACCCGATATTGTCATTGATTTGCAGGGAAAGGAAAATAGTGTTTAAAAAAAACGACAAGATTTTGTAAAATTATTTACAGTTTTCCAGTTCAGGTTCTAAACATCTAGGTCTACAGATCCATTAACATGTTTCAGTCGTGAAGATTTTCTACCAGAAATTATATAAAGACGGTTAGAACAGAATAATAATAATAATAGTATTAATAACAATTACGGTCATTTTTTTGAAGGTTTGTTTTCTGAATTAGATATGAAGGCATTTTATTTCCTCTTTGACATATCGATCTTCAAACAAAAATACAGGCCACACACTTTACTGCGGATAATAGGGGCTTTTTGCACGATCCACATTTATAGCAATTTTTTATCCTATCGGTGATGTATGTTTTTCCATTTTATTGGATTATTTAATGAATTTTATATAAGACGCAATTTATGGATTTGATCTGTCTCATAAAATATTAGAAGTATTTATTTATAGTGATGTTTTCCGTCATTTTCAATTTGCTTATTGCGCTGCAATTATATTCTATTTTTCAATTATTAATTCTTAAATGAAGTCTGTGTAGAATGTACAACTAGCTATTTCCATAACTGTATTTGATTAAATTTTTAAAAAGTCACATGTCCCGGCGCATCCACCAAAATTGCATCCGCCTATCTCATCTCGGGCACATGAAATATTGCATTTTTTAATTAACGCACAATGGTTTAAAAAAAAATTAATACTCTCTGCTGAACGTTTTTGAATTTTTTTTCTTCACAGAAAACCAGTATACTAACTGGCATTCATTGTAATAATTATTATTTTTCTATAATTTGAAGTAACTTTTAAATGAAGAAGTCAACTATTCATTCCAAATATCCATAAATCATAAAAATGGTGCGTAATTTCTCGGATCTAGCGGACATAACGCTACACATTAAAAATTTACTTCGGGGTTCAATATTCATTTTTAAGTGTCGAAAATCAATTCTTCTCGGTTATTGTTTTATAAGTTTTATTTGCTTTGTATAATTAATGTGAAGCTATTTGTCTATGAATCTTGGATAACGATGTTGGGGGTTTGGAGGCAGAGTAGTCAGGCTTACCGACCTCAGAAAAAACGTATTTTTTATACGTCGAAACGGTTTACCTGTTTGATGTCAATCAAATGAACATTTTCCGAGGTAAACGTTTCACAATGAAGGTTCCTATTTTTATTCGCATAGTAATAAATAAACAATTTACTCCAAGTATCCAGACAGGACACCGAGGCAACACGTACTGTTGAAGTAGGAACAAACATAATGAATCCCTCAAAATTGACCATCGAAAGAATTTTTAAAGAACAACTGCTAAATACAAAATAGTTATTTGTGTCTCATGGCCAAAAAGTGTCTGAATTTTCTGGCCGAGTTGAGGACAAAAGGCTTTTTTTTTTTTGGCAGAGGTGCACATTAAATTGTTAAGGCGACCGTACGGAATACAAAGCAAAAGACATTATTATTAATACATATTAACCATTTTTTTTATAGTAGTTATTATCACCTTGCCAACAAAACTAGAAATTTACTATTTGCAATACAATTATGTATTTACATAATTTATGGTGACAGGAGAATTATCGGTTTTGTTGGTTTCGTTGCTAACTTACTAAACAGACCTACAGATGGCGCCACGGTCAGCGTCCGAAAAAGAGTTACTTCTCGTCCGCTTGTGAGTACGTACAATTGCCGTGTTCATTAAGGGATGTCTAAAAAATACATTCTTTTAGTTCGGGTGAAATTTTTGCAGTGGTTATTGCAGAAATATGAACAGATGCTGCATTAATTCGATCAGTGTTGTGTACATATCAAGCAGGTTTTCTAAGGAACTCCCACAACTTACACATTTGGGCTGATGGAAACTCGCATGCCACAATTGAATGCACCATTAAAACCAATTTCATATTAATGTTTTGAGCCGGAATTATTACTCACTATTTACTGGATCCATTCGTGTTACCACCTCGACTGAATGGGCAACATTATCATGAATTTCTTCCAGGTCAATTACCACAAATAGTGGCAACTGACATTGAAACCAACAGAACGTGTGGTTTATATGCATGATGGGGACACTATATTTTAGTATATAAGCTTCAGTGACTAAAGGCTAAAAGGTTAATTTCATCGACATCACCCAAATATAACTTTTTGACGTAAGAACGGTCGAGAAATGTGTCCCTAAAAATGGGATTAGTAAGCCGTGAAGTGCTCTGGCTCTAAGCCCTCAACCGAAAACCAATACAAGTCGTCAAAATAAGCAATCGCTTTATCAATTAATAATTAAAACGCATACGCATACAATACTTACGTATTGTCAACACCATGTGCTTTAAGGTAGGTTAGTAATATGTTTACTGACCTGACGTGATAAAAGAGCTATAACTGCTCGAAATATCTCCCTTGATTGTCGACGCATTCGTGTTAAAGACGTTTCTGTTTGTATTAGCATCACTGGGTTATTACCAATAGTGGTGGCTACTTAAATCACACGAACGTTTAGTTCTTCAATGGTGTTTATCGGAAATGCTGCTTCATATGTCCCCGCAAGAAAAGATCACACGGATTTAGATCCGGTGACCAAGCCACAAAATGGGTCCGTAGCGAGAAATCAATTTTTCTTCAAAATTGTTCTTAAATCAATTATTTGAGATTATTTAATATGTTTCGAAGAAAATCTAAATACGCTCGCTCTAAGAATGACTAAAATGCATTCACGTTGTTTTATCACAATGGGAGGCCACGGAAATTTTGCATTTAATTTGGTAGTAAGCTGTCTGTTGAATAAGGTTATGTTTTTCTAAGTTTGAGGTTATAAGAAGCGTCAATGTCTAGTGCATTGTTGTCAGTTTTACTAGTTTGCAATAGAAGAATACTCAGAGATCGTGGGGAATTCAGAAACATGTTATGTTAATTTTGATAGGTCCGCCTGTCATTTTGTCCGGCCCAAAAAAAAAATCATGGCCTCTCATTATGCCAAAACAACGTGAACGGTTACGTCAGAGAACATTTCTTAAAACCGACTTAATATAATATAACTTTCGTTAAATCAACTAAAATCCAAGAAACTGACCACAATTTCTGAAACACGTTGTAGTTTGGAGACAATTTTTCTAATTTTTTTTCTGAAATATTAAATAAAACAAATGAAGTACTAACCATCGACCGTAACCATCGACCCTTTCAGAAAGATAACCCTGTGGGGGTCGAGATCGACCTGGTTGGAATTCTTGCTTTAGAAAAAAAAATAACGAAATAAAGAAGTTTTGTGCGAATAAAAAATTAAAATTCTTTAGAAATTGATGGAATTTTCGTTATTACATTACACACCAAGCTAATGAAAAATGCACGATACCTGTCACGTCCACATTAAAAAAAAGAAATTCACTTTAAAATTTTTAATTTATTCAGAAAAAATATAGGAATTTTATTACGAAAATAACAAACCCTTCAGAGTTGTTTTTGAATTTTTTAATTTGTGTGCGCGACTGTGACTAATTTGGCGATTAGTAGGTGCGTGGGTGGACAGGTAAATATTTGTCTTCGGATTAGTAGTTAATTAAGACCGCGTCTGTTCCTTACATTTTCGTCGTGCGGGGATTTTATTAAAAAGCCCTCAAAAGAGAAAAATAGCAATAAAACGAAACGTGTTGCTTAAAAGCGCGGATGTTAAAGGAGGTGTTGATGATTTCGCCTCGATCCAGAAATTCCAGATTGCTTTTTAAACGCGAAATGTAATCTAACTGGCAAGGGAATGCTTTGGCGTGGCATTTTTATTGCAGCCAATTTTACGCAAAGTGATTCGAAATTTGTTTGTTTTATGCTTGTTCTTTTGCAATCGAACGGCTCAAAGTTAAAAACGCGAATCGGAGGGCGAACACGTGCCGTGTCGTCGCCGTCGTCTTCTTTAATTCATCCCCTCGAAGATTCACTGCCGGAAAGGCAAGCGGGAAAGATTGACCCGGAGGTGTCGCTAATTATTTTTTGTTTTGGTTGTCGAGCGGCGGCGGCGGCAGGGCAGGAGTGAGCTTTCGTGGGAAATAATTTACAGCGGCCGACTTTCGACGCCGTTATTTATTGGGATGGACAAAGGATGCGCGCGCCTTTCACAAGAGAATCCTTGGCGGCAGTCCAACGCGATAAATTACATCCTCGTAAAGTGTGCTCACCGTCAGTTGTCAGACTCTCCTGAAACAGATATCGCCACATTAAGGCGTTGTATTGATTGTCGGCTAAAAACTGCCTCTATCTCGGTTCCTTTTTACGAAATTTATTGCGTCGTTCCGCCGATTTAAACTATCCAACTTTGTTGGTTTATCCCGAAACTTTTTTTATGTACATTACGTGCGACTGAATTGTTTTCTAAGTTCCCGCTCTGATTTTTTTTCAAATCCCGGAGATACCACTTTGGCCCTCTGCCTCGCCGCAAATCCCGGACAACCGTTTCATATGCAATCGGTGCGCCAAACTCCGCTCCAACTCCGGATTCTTATTGATTATGAACTCCCGACAACACCCCGAACCACCTAATTGCCAAAAATGATGCCACATTCGAATGCAATCGACCGCTTTTCCTTTGAAAAACTTCAACCTGCGCCATGTTGGATTAGACTGTTAGTAACCGATTAACTTTAAACGTTTTAGTTGGGAATTGCAGATTACCACTTTAATTAATTTAATACGATTAATTTATGCATAATGTAGTTATTGCACAAAAGCTTCCGTTAACAATATCGACAAAGGCGTCTCTGTGCGTGTTGAATTAAATTAGATTTTCCTGCTATGGTCGGACAAATCTGCATTCCTCATCTGAACAAAGCGTCCATTCAAACGAACAACTTAATTTTAGACTGTGTGACGCCCCCCTTCGGCGAATTTTATTCTTTTTGTGACCTTCGGGAAAATATCGACGACACGGTCGGAATAATTATTACATACCTCACCACTAGAATTTAATCACACAATTAATTAAATTACACATTGCGCAAGAACTTTATAAATTAATTCATTAGTGTTACAGTGTACAAAATTGTAGTCCATTACAAACCTCAAAGGATGTATTTTTCCTTCCCCATGACATATTTATTAGTTTGTTTTAGGTATTATTATTTTCAAATATGAGTAGGTTGTGCAAAAATATTTCCCCTTCGTGTTTGTTAGGTATTAATGGAGAGTTTGTTTTGACTTTTTGTGATTACTAATGAAGCAAGTACTTCATTATGATTCCAGTTTATAAAATGTATACAATGAATTTAAATTTAATAATGATGAACGAATAGTTTTCATTATCGTTGCAAATTATGGCTTAATCTGCAGGGTATTTCACGAGTGATAATGAGCTCGGCGGAATAGAAAATGCAACCCACAATACATTGAAACGTAGACCTGGACATGGAGACGATAAATATCCGGGTTTTCCTCCTGATGTAATAATTTTATAAAAACTTTTGTACGTTTAGTTTTTGGATAACCGAAATTTTCGCTAAATTTGTTTAGTTTGCACAACATTGTTTTGGAAAAAAAATTGTACTCAGCCTTGAAAGCAATGCTTCCAACATCCAACGCTCGCTCCGAAACGAATGTAAAAATTGCAAAAAACACTGACCCTTTGAGGCATTCAAAAAAAAATCTGTCTTGATAATAATAAAATTTAGTTCATAAAATACAACTTCCCTGGGTTTTCCTCCATTAAAAAATTACGGAAAGATTTATAATCGTTGAAAATTGTTCCTACAAAATTCAAAAATTATTGCAAAAATTGAAATATCAAGTGAAGCAATTGTTTCCAATAACCAAAGATCACTGCCTACTTGATTTTATGTTCGTTTATGTTTAATGTATTAAAACAAAAAAAAATTAATTTAATTTTCGTACAAAAAATATTGTACGAACCACTTGCGTGAAGACATCTTCCGTTCATTCGCGCATTAATTAAAGGCACTCGTTCCTTCGTCGCTCGTGCTTTAAAAAATGGGCTCATGCGGGAACATCGTCTTCCCGCACTTGGTTCGTAAATAACTAATTACAACTCATCACAATGTCCGCTTTTCCACAGTGCATTAATTGGGGCACTGTGGAAGTGGGGCAACGCTGAATCAGCTGAACAAGTGAAACAGAAACTTTTTGCAGTAGTGTTACATTGTAAGACCTCTTTTAGTTTTCGTTCTTTCCATTTGGAAATACATATAATCGTTTTATAATAACATAACATGAAAAACTTAATAAAACAAAATAAATGTACAAAAAATCAAGTTAGCCAGGAAATATTGATAGTTCAATCCACTACTGTGGGCAAAGCGGCAGTGAAAGCCATTAACGTTAAACTAACTGAACAAAAAATGCGTTTGCGTCATTTACGTAAAAAATGCTTTACAGTTGCTTGTTTAACGAAAAGAAACTGTAATAAATGTCAATTTATTTCACGGTAATGGAGAAAACTGAAGCAAAATAAATGCCGTTTAAGTGAATCGTAATACACTGAGTTACAAAAAAAGTGGCGCACTCCAGTTTTTCCTTACTATGTTGTTATTTTTTGTTTATAAAGGCAAATATTGACACAGACTCCTTTGACTAGTGTTCTGTCACTTATAATCATTATTTTCATTTAGAGCATCTTTCCGTTCAAGTTTTGTAAGCATTGCAGTTTATGGTGGTGGCTTGCTTGTTCTTAAACATTTTTCTTTTAAAAAATGCAAACAACTGCCGAAGAAGTTGTGGAGGCGAAAGCTTAAGTGGTAGATGGCCAAAGCGTTCCATATGCTGCTCTTGCTATTGGGAAACCAGAGCACTTCTGAGGTATCGCGAGACACAGAGGTACACCCGACGTCCTGATTCAGGTCGCCCGCGGTCCACATCTGCAAGAGACGATAAGTTTTTGACCCTGCAGTGTCTCCGGGATCGTCACCAAACCGCAATTGAACTGGCTCAGAGCCACAGAGGTGTGCGTGGTACAGTTTTATCTGCTCAGATAGTTAGACAAAGATTGGTAGCAATTGGCTTAAATGTATATAGGCCGAATCGAGTACCTAGGCTTACAAGACAGCACAAGCAACGGAGATTGTAATTGGCTAGAATGCATCAAAATGGGGAAGAGCGTGATTGGGGACGAGTTCTCTTCTCGGATGAATCACGATTTTCCTTGCAATCACCGGATGGACGCCATAGAGCCTTGAGAAGACAAGGGGAGAGATATTCTTCAGCCGCCGTTGTTCAACATGAAAATTTTTAGGGAGGGTCGATTATGGTTTGGGTGGAGATTTCGCTAGAGGCAAAAATTGAGCTTTTTATTCTTCAAAAACAAACTTTAAAAGCAAACATTTACATTAGGGACATTCTTGCAGACTATGTTGTTCCTTTCGTACCATTTATTTTTATATTAATGCAGAATAATGCATACCGCTAGGTGCGTCATGCGGTGTCTGTAGGAAGTAGAGCTTACACTTTTGGAATGGTTTGCGATTAATCCTGACATGAATCCCATAGAGCATACTTGGGATGAGTTAGGAAGATGTGAGAGCTTACCCGGTGCGTCCAGAGACGCTACAAGAATTAAAAGTGGTACTTGTAGAAGAATGAGATAGCACTGATGAAAATTTGATTACGCTCTCAATTCAAGGTATGCCTCGACGAATTCACACATTGCTGGATGTTCGGGGGAGGTAACACTACTCATTACTGAGACCAGAAAATCTTGGTTAATTTAAAATAATCTCTTGAAGCATTTTTCGTTTTTTAATGTTTTTTTTTTTAAATGTATTGCATTTTTGTTTTGTACTTGTAATTAAAACCTGTGTTCGATACAATTTATTATTGTTTGTGGGCCAATTGAAGCGATTAAGTGAAAACATATTAGTTTTCTATTACTTAGGGCCAGTTTATAGAAAGAGAATTAAATAGAGTGTGGAATAAAATGATTTACATCTAGTTACCTTTGGAATTTTTGCACATGTAAATTTTCCTGTACCGCTCTACTTTTTTTTTGAAGGGCCGAACTATTAGTTCTGTCAATAAATGTCATCAATCGAATTGACAATTGTTACAATTTACTCCTTTTTAATTTCAATCTCTACTTTGCATTCATATCATCCCTTCGCAATAAATCACATTTGGAATTTTGGAATATTTTGAGGTTAGGCTTTCTTTTTTTTGTAGAGCGGCATTTCGTATTTTTACAAGGGTAATGCAAAGGTAACTAGATGTAAATCATTTTATTCCAAACTGTATTTAATTCGAATTAAATTTTAATGCGCGATTTACTCATGAATCCGAAACTTCGATTGGCTCTGTATGATCACGTGTTCAGTTGATCAGGCATTTGATTACGATTAACGTAATTTCGTTTCTGTAAACTGGCCCTTAAAGTAGTTATAATTCCGTTTTAGTTAGTGCGCCACTTTTTTTGTAACTCAGTGTATGTATGTATGTTATGTACATATCAAATGATCAAATTAACAAACAAACAAATTAATGTATTGGGTTTAATAATTGTCAATAATAATTACTGTAATGACCGACTCATTCATACAGAACATAAATTTCTTTTCTTCCACGTTCTTGTAATTTAACAGTTTTGGACTTTTTCGTTTGGTCTTATCAAAAACGTAGCGTATTTAGAACACGACTAAACACAATCGAGAAACTTAGAGAACGAATTGTTTTAAAAGTTGAAGAGTTAAACAACTTACCGGAAATTCTACAAAATGTGTTGAATCCATTGAAGCGAAGGCTCCGAATTCAATGTCACAATCAACATTTGTTACAAACTTTGGAATTTTAGTTAATAATAATTGACTGAGCCATCTTTATTTTCAGCTCTTGCGTCTAATATTTTCAGATTTCACTTTTAAGTAGAGGTCTGGCGCACCATTCAAACTAATTGTTTAATCACGATCAACGCCTGCTCTATTCTGAAATGTATTTTTTCGCATTTTGTACAGTAATGAACTATATATATTACTGTACTCAAAATCGTACAGTAATAGATCACTTTACAGCATAGCAACCATTACTGTACAAATTTGTAAAATCGTCAGTAATAGGTCACTTTACAGCATAGCATTACTGTACGATTTTGAGTAGTATTAACATTTTTACGAACAAATTTTAATATTCTTAAAAGGCGAAAAAATAGTATACACTCCTCGTCAAAAAAGTGATTTTACTGGACTCGTAAGGCATTTAAATACTCGCTAACGCTCGTACTTAAACTTGCTATACTCGTCTAGTAAACTTCGACTTTTCTGAACTCGTAACGTAATCTATTACAGGGTTATTATGAACGATTGTCCCATCGCATCGTTGGTGACGTAGTTGAATGTACCGCAAGCCTCATAACATGAGTGAGAGTAGTATCGCCAATAGGTGGCGCTACCGGCGGTAATGAAAATCTGTCTACTAGTTTGTCTAACGTTGCCAGGCTGCGGCACATCCCAAATTTGTGGGGGTGTTCAACGCTAACTGCGATGGGATAATCATTTATAAGGATCCTGTATCCTGTATAATCATACGATATTAAAAGTAAAAGCGGGGCAGCAGCTGTAAAGCTTTTTTTTTTACGCCGAAATTTAGATATTTCTCCCGGCGCCTCCACCATTTCTTCAAAAAGGAAATTGTTCACTTTTCGGTTATTCGAGATTTTAGAGGTGGAGGTATCTTTCTTTATTTACCCACATAAGACATGAATACAACTGTTACATAGATTAGCTGTAATTTATCAAACAACAGAAGTATCGACATATTTATTTTTAATATTTCCCGGGAATCTACAAATTTTTTTAATTCCGAGAGTTTTTCGTAGCGTAATGTTTATTTGACTAATGTAATTAACGCAACAGAGATGTTGATAACTTGTTGGATCAAAATTTCTTATTTTTTCTTAGCTTAATGTCCAAAGTACCAGAAATGTACCCTAGAAATCTATAGTATAAAATTCTTAGATTTGCTATAGTTCACCAGAAAACAGAGATATCGACAAATTTTCTTCTAATGTTTTCTGACATCCCTACCATTTTGAAATTTAAACTAGACTTTTTTTAAGCTTATTTGTAAAGTTAGCAAATATTGCAATATTCTTCTAACTTGACTACATTACTCCAGTATTACAGAATACCCCAAATGGAAACCTGAAAGTCTACAGCATAGAATCTCTAAATCTGATTTGATTTCATTCATTAAGCAGTAAAACAGATAAACAACGTTCACGTTGTTTTGGCATCATAGGAGGCCATTATTTATTTATTTTTTAACGTTGAACGCATTGTTTGATTTCCGTCACTCACGTGGCTGACATGCGGACCGATTAATGTTATTGCAAACTAGGAAAACTGACAACAATGCACTAGACATTGACGCTATTTATAACCTCAAACTTATAAAAACATAACCTAATTTAACAGACAGCTTTACTACCAAATTAAATGCAAAATTTCCATGGCCTACCGTTATGCCAAAAACGTGAATGCATTTTATTTACCATTTCCTTACTACTAAACATTCTTGTGATGCGATTTTTTGGTGTTCTTCTTTCACATCTGAATCATAAAATAAAACTTTCAAGTTTGATTTAATTCACCACACAACCGAGTTATCGCCAAAGTTTCTTATAATTTTTTCCGGCGCCTTCACCATTTTTTCGATTCGAAAATAATTAAAATCATTCAATATAATTAAAGAAAGTAGAATAAGACTGTATAGCCAATTATTTATTTTGTCCATGTTTACTTAATAATAAAACTGTTTTCAAAAACTTCCATACTGAACTCGGTAAACACAGAAGAAATCATCCTGCATCAAGGGTAGATACTAATAATGCAAAATGTTAAAAGCAAACATCAGTTTGGACAAAAAGAATCTCAAAGTTGCAGAAATATTGATTTAAGAGACAGACATATTTCTATTTTTTCTTTTGTAAAAATTCAACAATCCGTGATGTTCTGTAGTATGCATGAAAAATTCTGCGATCGGTAGAAATCAACGGCCGTTACCAAGATGTAGTTTACATTTTCATTGCGACGTCTTCTTTGCAGCAAGTTAGAACATTAGCATGAGCAGGAACTATAGAGGTTAATTGCTGTTTGTATGAATGCATAATAGCCATAATTACAGTATACGTATCATGTTTGCCATTCTTTACTGTCAACTTGTTTCTGCTTTAATGATGTATAATGCATTGTGCACGACAATGCCGCTCAGATTCTTATTAAACCGACATGCTTTGTTTGAAATTTTTGCTTGCCTTATGTGCACGATAACGCTCCTCTCGACGTCGTAACGTTAAAATCTTCATCATTTACGTATTAATTAGAGACGAACGTCTCCGGAAAGTCCTCGTAAGTTGCGACCGTCGAGACGTATTACAAAGGAAGTTTTTCTTATGGGTCCCCAAGGAAACCGACATTGTTAGATTACAAGGCATTCGGCCGTAGATGCACAACGAAAATGATTAGCATTATCATCTCATGTACTGTTTGTTGCATTTTGTTGATATATTGGCCGGTTTCCGGGGATCCGGGGATTTCGAGCAACAATGACATAACTAAGATTCGGATTTGGAGAGCGAGCTTTCATGTATCACGGCCTTTCTCTCGGGGAGCAACGTCAAAAGCTTTACTTACTCTCACGTAAGCTTTGTAAAACTTTCAGATGCAAATATTTCGCAAACTCGCTTTATTTCTGTCGCGAGGGTTAACCCGGTGCGGTGGCTTTCTGCTCGATTTTGTTTTCGCCCCTCAGGTATCCATCATTTAATTGTGTCGACGCGTTCTGCTCAATTACCGCCGGAAAAATCGCCTCGTCCCGTAGACAATTTCCCATCGCGGGAGAAAATATTCGCACATTTTCTCGAAATATTTCGAACATATTTTACAGTTCTATGAGCAAATCCGTTGGTTACGACACATAATAAATCAAGTGGAAGTTTTAAAGTAAATCACATCGACAGCCACTGCAACGTGTCGTAATAATGATATATAGGTACGGATCAAACTGTATCTGAATATATGACTCTGCAGATGGACCCGGAGGACGCAGCATCCGTAACGCCGGCCCCAACAATAACACTGAATTAATCATCAAGTTCTAATTTCCTTTAACACGGCTAATGTTTATCGCGAACAAACTTCCTCAGGGGCAGGCTTTACGTTGAAAGGAGGGCAGCCATTGGTGGCGCAACCTGGACAATGTCTAGGGGTTATCTACAATGATCAAACTTTCAACGTTTCGACGGAAGTCGTGCCTTGTTCTCGTTTCCTGGTGTCTTTACTCATTTCCAGTTATTTCAACTTAGCTTCTGTAAACCTGTTGGTTAATCTGAGGATTTCGCCCTCTGGAAACGTCTATTTTTAAACTAGCGGATCGTCTAGCGAGGAGAGCGCGCAAGAAGTTTTAATTTCGGATCTATGCGTCATGAATTTTTGATTAGGTTTACGAAATAAAATTCAGAAACTTTATGTAAAGTATTTAGAATTTTTACCGAGTCTTTCTGCATCGATTACACGAAACTTTTTATCAAAGTTTTAAGTTCTCTCTAGTCTCCCAGGAATGTTAACGCGGTGTTTTGCATAATTTTAATAAATCAATGGTGCATCGAACAGATTCCACCCGGATAATGACAATCGGAACCGCAGAAGAATACGTGCGGGGCTAAATTAATCTGATTTTTAAGAAATGAGAAATCTCGACAAAATTAATTTACAAAAACATCTCGCTTTGTTAATCTTAGCTGGCGCAACGTTCCGATTTTGTGTGTGCACATGTACCATCTATTTCCATGTAGCGGAGGATTATAATATACAGGAAACATTAATGTAGTAATTATTTAATTAAATTACAGCAATGCAAGGCAAACACACAGACACATTACGAGTAGATACCAAATAAACAACAATTAATTAAAATTATTAATTTCCTGAGTGCTCAGCTTGCGTTTTTCGGACGGATTTTTGATTTCATTGAGTCGACTGAAAGGCTCCGCTTGTTGCAGTTTATCAATAAATCTTTTTCAACTACCATTTGCGCAAATAAAAGTATCGCCAGTGGTGGCATTACAGTAGCTTATTTCAGTAGTTGCACTTGTCTAAATGACAAATTACTTTCTGTTCGGATTGAAAGTTTATCGTTGGTCTCTTCAGAAGAAGCCGTCCGAGATCGTGCGTCTCATTACTTTGAAATGGTGATTTCAACAATGACCGTGGTCAACCCGGATTCATCCGTAAAAGAAAATACGGAAGCTCTTACCACGGCGCTGTTCTGGCCGTTTTACATCGCAACAACACGACTATCCTTTTAAAATTGCTTGTGGTCGTACAACTCGTCGACAATGGCGTTATTGCACTCTTATGTTCTATTCCGAGCTAATCTCTGTCCATCTACGTGACATCGTATCTCGTCGAAGTCATGGCAATTAAATAAAAAGCACAAAATTTTACTCAACTCTTTAATTAGGAAACTTTGTCTTTGTTGGATGTGTGACACGTAGGTCCCTGTTCACAAAACAAAGTTCGCACGAGTTATATTGTGCATTAATAACATATCAGTCTGTTGAAGTATCTGTCTAATAAAACTAATGTCGAATAATCTGTTGCGGATTTTTTCTCTTTTAACACTCGCTCTCTCTATATTTTCTTCATTACGAACTGCACACAACAGTTGAGTTAATGTGAGCGGATAAGTTGTTTGCCACCTGACGTTATCAATAACTTGTTCACAGCTGCAAAGTGATTAATTGGTGAGCAGTTCATTAAGGCTTCATTGGTTCTTCGTTTGTTCCTCAGATAATTGAACGATATGGAATAATAACAATCGTGCGGGTCGACGACCGGACAAATAATTAAACCCATCGATAACTCTTTCGTTTATTGGATGGACAAATATTTTCATCCAAGATCCAATTGAAGAGTGGACCTTGAACTTTATTCCATCAAATTTTATCAAACCCTTATATCATATATTCGTTATAATGTTTACTCTGTTAATACACATATTATTACTTTTAATGTAGTTACTTTTTTGTTGGTTAAGTAGGTTTTTTTTTGGATTATTGATTAACAAGTTTTTATTTCCAAATTCATCGAAACTTGGATAATTAGGTACTTAGATAAAATATTTAAAAACTAGGGTAGATTTTTTCTTACGAAGTACGTAGTAAATTAGTTCTCTAGCGCAGACAGCGCCATCTACATGTACATGATAATTCATTCAAATTTTACCCTCTTCTGGTAATATATTAAAGTGATATATTTAAGGTACTTATTATTTTTTTGTGGTTATGTACCATATGGATAATTTGGCGCTCAATGGCCTACACTTCGGCACAGGTGTTTTGGTAGTTGGAGGAGAGTTGTGTAGTATCGCCCACATGAGCTAAAATTATGAAATTTCGATAGAAATTTGAACTTAATGGGAAAGGGAGAGAATATATTGTAAGATAGTGCACAACGCCACACCGTCATAGAGACAAAACCTACATTTTATAGCTTGCACAAATCCCGATTTGTTGACACATATACATAATATCGTGTGATCAAGAAATTTCAGTCTAGTCAGCTTTGGAAGTGTTGGTGATTAAACTGCACCGATAATTACTGTCAAATACAAGAAAGAAACCAAGGAAAAGTGATTGAGATGATAATTTTTAAATAAGACTTTATCGTTTATTATTTTTTTATTAAACTCTAGCAGTGTATTGCATACAAGACATGCATAATTGACGAATACGAGAAAGTAAGGTTAGGAAGTTACTTGTTGACGTTTCATGTAAACATGTGTGCTTCCGTGGTTCAAGTAAGGTACAACTAAATGCGTGCCAAGAATCTGACGTAGAATTTAAATTACTGTCAGAAAAAAGTTGTAAAGGCTACAGTTTCTACATACAGGGTGCGTCCTAAAAAACGCCGTAAGCCATATCTCCGTTATTTATGGCTTGATTCAAATAAAATAAAAACTGGAATGAATAACTTTAAAAGCACTATAAGCACAACAGAGACTAATTTTTTTTCAAAAAGTAATTCAAGATCAGATGATAATCAACTTTGTTTTTTCAAATAGCTTGGTATATTTTTTTATTCCGATTTTAAAAGAGATAATTTTTCTGAATCCAACAATATGCCGCATGTTAGAATGCGCTTTTTTTTTTTTTTTTTAATTGCCATTCCCGTTTTTTGCCATACGGCTTTTACGGTACCTTTCGGTCGGCCGTTTTTCCAATTCATTTTCCTTGTTCCTTTGCCTATCGGTGATGCGACGGGGCTCCGGGGCACTTTCCCCGGCCACCCACGCCCATTCCACCTCACATTCACAAACATACACAACAACATTTATACACCCATGGGCACCCTTCCCGACGGGACTCGAACCCGTGCTGACCTCGCGGTGGTGGCCGAAAGAGTGTTGATTCTTCCTTCCACCACCCTACCGTCAGCCCCTGATAGACATACACACACATCCATGGCCGGGCGGAGGTTCCTTCCTTTGAAAAAATCCTCCCCCTTTGGTGGGATTCGAACCCACTAGCATCGGGACCGCGACCTCGGAGTACTTTCTCCGACAGCCATGCGGCCACCGAGCCACCTAGAATGCGCTTATTAGTAACCGAGAAAATAAATAAATAAAATAGCATTATTAAAAATGTTTTCCTCGAAAAAAGTCACGTTACTATGGAAAACAATCCTAAACGCAATATTTATTACACGTTCTGTCATATTATTTTTTGTTTCTGTTCTTCAGAAAATATTGTTATTGCGTTTAGGATTGTTTTCCATAGTATACCTGATTTTTTTCAAAAAAACTCTCCAATAATGCTATTTTATTTATTTATTTTCGCGGTAACTGTTAAATGCATTTTAATTCAGAAAAATAATCTCTTTCAAAATGGGTATAAAAAAATATACCAAGCTTTTTAAAAAAACCAAGTTGATTATCATCTAACCTTGAATTACTTAAAAAAAAAGTCAATGTTGTGCTTATAAGTAGTGCTTTTGAAGTGATTTATTCCAGTTTTTGTTTTTTTACATGAAGCCATAAATAACGGAGATATGGCTTGCGGCGTTTTTTAGGACGCATCCTGTATACGAGTGTAAGTACGAGCTGTCAACCCGACTTCGCGCGGGTGGATTTTGCTGAAGAGAAAAAATAGAAAATGATGTTGATGTATTTTCATAGAGTAGAGAGAGATTTACCTGTGTCGAGCCCCGACTAGGGTTTTTATTAATTAATTTCAAAAATTAAAAATAATACGTTTTCTACCACTTGTACGTAAACTTTGTAAACCACATTTTCGGCTTCTCCTTGTGGAGTAGTTAAGGCAGCTGACTACACTGTTACTCACTTTTCTACAGACCGAGTAAAATTGTCGATGAGAAAAGTAATTTTCATCTGTTTTGGAAGTCTCTCCCTTTCAATAGTATTATTATGGACACCACAGGGTAGAAGAAGAAAAGGAAGGCCAAGACGAAGCTGGACAGAAGGCGTACACTTCACATGTACTTCACCTCATAGAACACAATTTATATGCAGAGTGCATATAAATTAGTCCGTTTCTGGATGATGGAATGCAGGTGTTGAAATGAGCCCTGCTGTCTAACGACATTTTATGATAATATGCGAATTTCGACCGTTTCGACAGATCTTATAACGTTGCAGTGTACTATACGTAAATGTAATTGCAGTAACTTTCTTAGGTACAAAAATTGGTTGCGTGTCACTGTTACTTTAATAAATTTAAGCAACCGTTTCGTGTGCTTGCTACAGAAATTCTCGGACTTGTTTTACCTGTCTCGTTGCTATTCAGTCCCTTCGTGGTGATGTTGGAGTAGTTTGTTTACTAAAACTGAAGGTAAAGAAACACTCTAACTATTACTAAAAACCCTATCCAAATATGTTCACTAGTTCTATAGTTATAAGCGGACAAGGTATACATTGATCAAGACATCCAAGGCTGTCTGGAACAAACACTATTTTTATTAAATAAAATTGTTTTTGTCGTAATCCAACAAATTTAACTATTTAATAGTTTAAAAGTTGTTAACAAGATTTATATAGTTTCCACAATTTGCGAGGAACACAGTCAAATGAAGTACACTTCCAGGATTCAGTTTATATCAGAAAAGTCCCTTTTTATGGTGGATTTTATTTACAACCCCGTTCACAAATCGCGCTTAGAGTAATTTAAGCGCTATTATGGTCAGTTTCCTTTTATGAACTTGATATATCTTTATTTTGAAAGTTTCCTAATGCATCTTGGAACTTTTCAGCAACTGCAGGAAGTACATTATAAACTGAACTATGAAAACGGTATTATAGGATTCGTGAAGCCGGTTGTGAGTAAAGTTATTGGTGGTAACACATGGTTCGGCTCGAGTAACTCAAAATTCCAGTTAGATCTAAAATTGTCAACAGAAGCTCCGGATTTGTGATTTTTCAAATAAAAGTTACTCTCGTTGAAATTGGCGGCGGTTAATTTTCGCCGATAGGGTTGATCCGACGCTGCTGCATAATAGCGCTCCCTCGGAGCGGAATATCTGGAGGGAATCCCGTAAGACTGGTGTCGGTTTCGTTGAATTATTCTCGGTGATGATTGATGGCGCTTTGAATTGGTCAGCTCATGTTGTTGGGTTGGCAGGCAAATTGCCTAGTTGTATTTTCATCGTCTGTAGGCCGGTTCAAGGGGTGTTTCCAGAGTGATTTACTCGTCGACGTTTCATACAACTAACAATAAACAAATCCGGAACGTCGTTAATAAAGCCTCTACGAACGGATGAGAGCCTTTTAACAGTGGCGAACAAGTTTCAATGGATTTGCGTTTTAATCATGCCGGAGCATCGGAAAACTCTTCTCATTGTTAATTTGTCTATACTGCGAACGCGGTCTCAGTTGTCTTATGTGCCACCATAAATTAGAAAATCTATTGGCAATTCCGCCCTTTACCAGTTGGTCTCTTGTAAAATCGGTTCTTGTTTTGCAGAATTTAGTGCCGATAGGGGATGTTAAGACGACGGACAATAAATTGCATTATAAAAAAAAATTCGCGAAGCGATACAATTTTTTTTTTGGATCCGGTTCGATATTGGAGGAAATTGGGCAAGTTACGCCACGTGTCGGGGCACTTTTAACGATAATTTATTTTTAATTCGTTGCTGTTTGTTGGTTCTAATGAGATTCGATCAGTTTTAATCGGGTCGGTCTCCAAATCCCATGCTAATCAATGTTGATGAATGCAATAAAAGGGGGGAGCGTAATGAATCCAGCCAAGATTGTTTTAACCGAGATTTTTCATCAGGATAAAGTGTCTCACCGTTATTAGCCGCATAATCCCAGGATTGTTTTTAATATTAATTCCATTTAATTGTGCAACGCATGTGTCGTACGGACTAAACAATAACCATAAAGATGATAAAGCGTTCTAGGTCGAGCTGACCGCAGGGGAGTGTCTCTGGTGGTCGAAACCGCTCCAGCTTCTAAGGTGTGGCACCACTTCGGGACACTTTACTAACTACAGCGAGCCTAAATTTCTCAGCGAGCCTTATGATTTACTAAGTAGTCCAGGTGATGCGGTTGCTGATGGCAAACCGCAGCTTAAACATCAAACAATGGATCCCCATTCATCTCCCAAATTCGTTTTTAATACACCACCCAAGACAGATCCGGGATTACGCCGAGATCTCCCACTGGATAAAGATCAGATTAACATCTCCGAATCGTCTTCATACGTGGGGCACGATGACGGCAATTAACATTATTACACGCCGGAGTTAAACGAAATCGTCTGCAGCGCATCCTCGTGCGTCTTTCCTGTATTGATTATAAACAATTAGTTAAATCACGGCCTACAGAAGTTGCGGTTTCACATCGCATCAAAACCATCCAATAAGTTCTCACGGAGGATGTTGGGAACATTGCCGCCGCCATTCCCGATATTGCATGAAATGGAAGTGATAAATTTGCGAACTTCTTCGTCAGCACGGATTCTTTCTCATTGAACTGCCATATTTTTCCAATCTGTAGAATGCAAACAGTCGCGGGAAGTCGCGATTTTCTCAGACCTTGACCTCCACTTCTTCTCAAATGAACACGATTTCCGATTCTTGAATGTCTTGGCACAGAATTCAACAAGAGACAACTGCGCTCGTGACACATTTATAAAACGGCACAGGACAAATCTGCTCTTGAAAAACAAAACAAGTCTCATTTACTCAGTTATAATTAGAAGAGCTTTCAGCAAATCAGATTACTTCGTGCGGAAGAAAACTTGGTCTAGTGTTAAGATAGAGCGGCTGCTGCCGGTGCATCTTCAAGTACATATTATATTCTAACGATTTTCGAGTGCTCACTTTAATTAGATACGTCTTTGTGTTCCTTTCGATGGTTTCTATTTATTATTTTATTTGTAAGAAAATTATATCAGCATGTTTAAGCTTGATCAAGCAACTAAGCTATTCACTGAAGTTTCTTCATTACTAGACGAGGTTCAATACGATTCGGTACGTTTTCCGTTTCAGTAAGTTCCGAGAAGTTTTCGTTGATTTCAAGTGATCAATATGCATTTTATTATTAAATAGAATGGAAACTTCTTGATTCGCGCTTAATTTAAAACTGGATTGTTTCCACACAACACTGAAAGAAAAGCTAGTTTTTCCATTTCCTTCTTTGTGTCACCAACAAAAACTAGTACTAGTAGTAATTTCCTCATTTATTTACACGTCGTATCTCGTGTGTCATTCCTAGTGTTTTTCTTAATACATTTTCCACATAATCGATTTTTTGCAATGCATGTTTGAAAAATCTACTCGAACGAGTTGAGATTAATTAGAAAAAGATATGCACTAAATGATAATGACTTTTCGGCGAGATAATGAAAACGTTCGTTTAGGGGAGGTTTAGCAGGTGTTATCCTCTTTTTATTCATCAACTCCTAATCCTTTTGAAACAGAAAGTGGCACAAACTAATTTGTAAATGTAAATGTCTTCCCAAATATAAATCACCTACTAAATGTTGGTTTTTAACCGAGATGAGGTTTACTTAAATAAAGGAGGGTTTACAATATTATTCCAGTTGAAACAAGAGGGAACAGATTTTAAAATTGTTTGCACGAAAAATTACTGTCTCTTTATTTTTTAATCGTAAAACTTTCAAAGCTGTCAATTCTTCTGATGTTTTTGAAATGAATACTTCTTTAGGCGCACCTTGACATTATTCCCGGGCAGTGAATTAGTTTCACCGTCACGCGTCACGCCACACGCAACGAGGTGAAAGCCTCATTCGAGGCTGAGTTTAACCGAGCGAGCGAGAAACAGTCAGATAGATTTTTTAAAAACAGCATTTTCTAGCATAAATCACGGATGTAGTACCAAACCGCCCCGTACTAACCCTTTCGGAGCGCTACCGTCGCCAGCGAGAATCTAATCGCTGGATCCCTACCATCATCATCAGCTGCGCGCCGTCGGAGCGAGCCGCACCATCCCCAGCCAGGCTATAAAAGGGATGCACGCATGGACAAATAAATCATTATTCATATGATCATTCGAACTCCCTCAAGAGTCTCACAACAAACCTTTATTAACTTTATTTACCTTTATGTAAATAAACAATTTACAACACAAACACTGTTAAAAGTGGCGCCACAACGTGGGATAAAATGTTAAAATTTGATTTAAATGTCAAATGACCCAAAAGAGAATACAACAAAATATGGAACGGAGTTTTTTTAAGATATTGAAATAGATTTGAATCCAAAGTATTTTAACTATCACAAGCTAGAAGTCATAGAATTTTTCACTTCTGTCGTGCGGTCTTAAGCACACCCTCTTTTTTTTTGTTGGGTGGGCGTCTGTTACCATCGCTTTTATCTTTAATGGTTGAATAATTGTGCTGCCAACAGCGCAGTGCGCGCTCCCACACAATAAAGTTAGAATCCTAGTTTGCTGTTGATTCGGAAGAGAGCCGTCAAAGTGTCACATTACTTTCCTCTTTAGATATTTTCTGCAGTTGAAGTGTGACGGCGGTGCCCCACCCTTGGCGGCAATCAATATATTTTTATTAGATAAAAACACTTAAAATAAATTTTACAACCCGCCTTAAACAGATGTGACCCAGCAGCTTAGACGCGAATATATCCTCGACTTCCATTTTATACATTAAAAAAAATTGAAACTCCCCGAGTAAAACGTTCGGTTCGGGGTGGCGCAGGCAGACGTAAAGGTCATGTGGTAGGTATCGAAAATCACAGGTTTACTTTATAATTCCGCACCCTCCGCAGGCTTAAATCGTAAGGCGCTCTCCGATTTTCCCTCGTACAATCACACGTGTCTGAAATAACAGTTACATGAAAGAGTGCTTTTTGTCCGGAACGGCGCTCCACGTGGAAAACTATTAATTCTACTTAAAGTTTAGTCTATTTTTTGCGCATCATTAGTTAATGGTCACTAGGGCTAGATTCACCTCGATGTTCATCAGGCGCGCTAATGATGATGGGTACCACGACATCAACTTTATCAACTAAGAGGATCGTAATTTTTTTACGCTTATGGAAAACGAGGAGAATTATTTCATTCGGTGCGCGAGATTTCGGTAATTGCCGCGAAAAACACAAACAAAACGCAACAATGTTGGCGAATTATGCGCGCCGAAATTTTTATCTTGGAAATACGGCCGATTTGTTGTTTATTTAAATCGGTACGGATTTAGGCAATTCCCCTCGGTGCGTTTTAAATTGTGATTTTTGCGATAAAAAGTCGCAATATATGGAAAATTCTGGATATTTGGAATTTCAAAAACACGATCTCTCCTAACGCAGCTTACCATAATGGATGTGTTATTTGCCGTTTTCTCCCACTTTGTGACCTACTTCAACGGATCCGATCGAAATTTCCTACACCTAATTGGAATGAAGCTTCCGAAAGCCCTCGTTTCGTTGTCCTTTTTTCCACTTAACCCCCCTGTTTAGCTCAACGCTAATTAATCAGTTTTTATCGAATCGAATTTTGTTTTCTTTGTTATTTTATGCACGCTCGCCACCCGAGCAAAGTCGGAAATAATGGTCGATATATTTGTTTTGTTCTCTATTGTCTTTCCCATTGGGGCCCGATGCATGCACTTGTTTTCCTGCAACAAAACTCCAAACATTAGTTTTAACATTAACGCTGTGTAAACTTTAATATTTGAACATTTTCGCATCGGAACATGTGCACCGTGATGCTGTGCAACTTGCTTGCAACAATTAAAATTTCATCTCGGCCAAATATTCCGGTTTAGCACCTCCCGGAATATTCCCGCTAAAAGCCGCCGGCGTTTTCCCACTAATGAATCGTTAAAAAATGTGGCGGAACTTTACGGATTAAAGTCACGTGTAGACAGGACGTCTTGCTCGTTTGTTCCTTTCTTCTCTAACGGCCGTTGCCATCTGGGACAAAAATAAGTTGTGTGCTAAACAGGTGGTTGTCTATGGAAATTTTTACCAACTCGAAGATCTAATCCAAAAATTTTAATCTCTCTGCTTTCAAGAAGGTATTCGACACGCTTCGCTCATTTCTGTAATAAATTTAAAATTTAATATTCGTTCTGTATTGAACTGAAAATGTCTAATAAAGCCAGGATTTTATTTAATGCGGCTAAATCGTCGCACGCGTGTATCGAAAGCGCTGTCCTAATACTGATAACGTGTCAGTAGGATTCAGGTTATTAAAATGACCGAAAAATGACACGAGGTCATAACAATTTTCTGCATCGGGGAACGCAATTATCGTCATTTAACAGAAGACAGGAGATGTAAGCTGTAAAGTAGATTTGGAACCATTGTGAAGGAGAATAATGGCGACTGTAGCGTCAGGGAAATTTCACTGATCGATGCAGAATGTCGCTGATAAAATAAATATTTGCAGGTAAACACGCACTAAGAGTCTACATAATATTGATAATATGCATTTGTGTGTTCACATTCCGTTCTAATTATTGGAAGCACCCTACCTCATAGCTAAAAAAAATATTTTGTCCTTGACGTTGGCCGTCATAAATATGTAGTAATTTGTGTATCAAGGCCAAAAAGTGCATCTTTTCCGTCCGAGTCTGAGTTTTCTGGACGAGGCGCAGCCGAGGCTTGAAACAGGCTAAGACAAGAGGCGACCCGACCGTAAAAACCACAAAGCAAAAGACATCATTGGAAAAATTAGAAATTTATTTTGTATCTTTTTCAAATAAGTAGATAAATTTATTAATATATTTTAACAATTTTTTTTATAGTACATATTTGTTACATTTAATTTATGGTAACAGGACAATTATCCGTTTTGTCGGTTTCGTTGCTAATTTACTAAACACACAGATGGCGCCACGGTCAGCGTCCGAAAAAGTGCGTCCGAAAAAGAGTTACTTTTCGTCCGCTTGTGAGTACCTATTCATTAAGGGTGCCTAAAAAAATATTTGTGGATGTTATCGTTGTAAAGTTTATGTTGTATTTTTATTTCGAGTGCTTGCTGCAAGTGTACAGTAGTTTGGTCTTAGTTCAAAGCAAATCGTTGAATTTATTTCTGTTGATCCGAACTTGGGATCGTGTTAGTCTTACCGGAACAATATTTAACAAAACTCAGAGAGAGAAACCTTCAAACGTGCTAGTTGTTTGCAGTAGGAATTTCTTAGATTGGTGTATATCCAGTGGAACAAAGCTCAAGAGCTCCGACGCCAATTTGAACTTTTACGACACAAACAATAAATGGGATATATTTAGTGCATTAAACCGTAATTTTACGATATGAATTCATAAAACACATGTAAAACGTATAGTAAATAAAAAAGGACATCAAATCGATATAAAAGTTTTATTTAGGGCTACAACTTTGTCCCGATAATATAAACTTAAGAAGCGCGTTTCCACAACATTTCCGCCATTTTTGCCATCTCCGACATTCAAAAATGTCGTCTAATTGTGTCGCCATAAAATCTCGCAACAGTTCGAAATTTACGCGCCCCCTCAAAAACCATAACACGGGTCGACGTAATTTATCGTCTTTGCAAGAACCGATAAAGTCCTAATAGTGACAGAAAACGGTTGCAAGCTCTGTGTAGAAAAAGCCACAAAATATCCTCCCGTCGAGTCGGTCAGTTCACACAGATAACTTCCATCGGCTATAATGATACATTCCTTCTACAAGATAAATTAGGGTTCATCACACTCCCAACGAAATAACAACTTGGCTAATTGTTAATCGAGTCAAGTAAAATCATCGAATCGCGAACGATTCGTCTTGTTCTTGAGAGATATGGCGTCGACGGTGGTTGTGCAGCAATCTTTCAATGGCAACCGTGGAACTACACAATCGGGGGTGGTTTCAGGTAATTTAGCTCGACTAGCAATTAAAATGATGTACTAATTAGCCGACAGGATGTGGAGTGGGGATAGGATGATACAAAACACGAGCCTCGGGGCTAACCCGTGGGGTCAGTTTAAATGAAATATACCTACATTTCAATTAGTACTTGTTACAAAAGCACCGAAAGAATTGAATCACTGGATTCGGAATTGTATTATACAATTTTAGCTAATTACGTTTGATTTTTAATGCAGTCGGGAAAAATGTGCCCGGAGAAAAAAATTCTTCGGATTAATTTTCCTGTTCAATTAAATTGTTTAGGGTTTAAATGAACATCCCAAATTATTAGTTTATCCACTTTAATTAATCTAAGGCCACCGAATAAATTTAATTAATGCTGTGTTCAGGTAAAACGAATGGCTGTAAAACAATATGTGGACATTTTAGACAGCAGCAGATTGTTAAATGTGGGTAGCTGCGGTTAACTGTAATGGAAATGAATACTCTTTCAAATGTAAATATCACAGACTAGAATTGATTCAAGTTTTAGTTTCAGTTTTCCTAGAAAAATGGACAAGCTATATTATATACCGATGTTTGTAGTTTCAGTTTTTTTTTCTTTAGAATGTCACGAAAAATATCAGCTTCGAGTGCTAAAATATGATGAATTGTTACCCTTAAATTATGGAAAAATATTCAGAAATGTATGCTTATGCTATCAAGGGAAATCAATAAACAAAATGTGTAAAAACATTATTTAATATAAACTGTTTGTACCTCCTTCAAAACATGTATATACCAGAATTCCGAATGCAGGGGTCCCTTCGAAAATTCGTACCTTCCAAACAGTTGCACATAAATTAAAATAATTGACGCTGTTTGATTCCCGAATGTTTGCGGCATCTGTTAAGTGTATATATACCACAATAATTTCCGAATATGCAGTAGAAGCGTAGCTATCATCTAGAAAAAAGAAAAAGTTGATATCTCACTCTGTATAATATATACATGGTGTATCTGAAATACGTGTGTTAATTTTAACCAGTGGAAGAACTCTCCAATTTATGAAACTTTTCTCTATAACATTTTGCAAAATTCGCCAAAAGTTTTCCAACATTTTTTACCAAACAAGTCGTTTTGTGTGACTAACTAGTCTCTATTTCTTTGTAACCATGAGAATTTTAATTTTAACTATTTAATTATTTCTATAACAACGTAAATTTTTTGATAAGGCTCTGTTTCTATCACAACAGAACATTTTCGCCTTTACCCATAGGCGAGTATACATTTTCATGGCAAATTTTTTCCAAATTTAAAACAATTAGGAACGCTTTTTCGTAAAAAATTCAAATAGAAAAAACGTTTCATTTCACAAGCTCTGCTACGTATTGAAATTAACACACGTATGCCAGATACACCCTGTATACAGGGTATTAAGGAATTGTCTCCCAAGAATTTCGGGGTGAATTTGTGAGGGAAAATGCGGTCGATAACCTTAATACTATTTTTTCTTAACATGAATGGTTTTCTCAAAAATAAAAATTTTCAATGGTGCCCCACTGTTTGGGAGCCTTTGCACCATTTCATTGTTGTGATAATTAAATAATAGTTAGTAATGAAAGTTAATTGCTTAGCAACCAAAAACAACAATGCCTCTATGTCAGATTTTATCGAGTACCTACTGTCACAATGACGTTTCGGTTTTAAATATTTCCCTTGAATAATATCTCATCAAAAACAACCAGGACTGCATTTTTTACTGACAAAATCGATAATATATTCGATGAGTAAATCCCAGCCTCACAAATTTTGTTTAGCTCTAAAACCGGATGTATTTTCAATTTGTATTGAAAAATACAGATTTTTGATGTTTATTGACTGTGATAAAACGAATATAAGGAACGAAAACTGGATTGAAAATTGGGAATAAAACGTCATTAATGTCAGAAATGACAGTTAATAATAAATTAATAAAATTGGGCGTCTGTTTCAAAAAGGCGGCACAATAATATTTTCCAGAGCTGTCTTGCACAAAAATTTCAAGGATAGCTTTTCTTTAAAATCGATGCATCTATATTCACTAATAAATACGAGTAAGTATTCAATTTATTCCCTTCCACAGTGGTGGTAAGATCTCTTTTTTAGTTTCCATTTGATTAAAATAAATGTAGCAATTAATCCCTAAGTACTACTCTGTTATTACGTATGCGACATGTACGTGGACCTTTAATATTTTATCCAAGATAAGGGAAAGAAGCACACTACTGTGACTATATTGCAGTACATTTGTCATCTTCAACTGTGTTCGTTGCTCTAACCGTTGAATTATCAACAGAAGAAATGTAATTGGGAAAAGCGAAATGGTTGTGGCAACTTTTGTTAATTACAAAGAGTAAATAAATATTCATTGTTTGAGGAAAGGGATGTGGTTAAAATTTATGAACCCTAATCAACAGAAAACTCCTTCGGTTAGATAATGAACTTAAACACGAATGAACCTGAAATAGCCATAGAGAAATTAACGAAATGTACCTGGAAATAGAGTTTCCGATGTTGTAATTTAATAAATTGATCAATTAGATTAAGCCATGGTTGTTTATCGATTATGATTAGATCGTTTGTGGTAAATATTCCCCTTTTCCCATCATCCCGGCTAAAAAATTAGCTAGCGATGCAATCTACGAGACAAATGAAAAGCATTTTTCTCGTGTGGACCCGTGCCCTTTCGAACTTAACATTTTTCCTGCATTATGAGAAATCTATCCGTGCCCTCTTGCATCCATAAATATCCAGGGGAATATGCAATGTTTCCTGTAGTTTTGACTTCATTATTATTTGCGTCGTGTTTCTGTATGTGGGAAACTTGTGTTCAATATACCGTTAATATTAGCTTACATGTAGAGGGAGCACCCCCAGGCGATGGTAAAATCATTTGAAAAACGTGCCGCGACGAATAATCCACTTTAGTTAGAGATAGTTTTGAACAAAGAGAGGCGGCAACGTGAACCGGTGGCGGTAACTAGCTCTAGCGTTCCCAGTGCAAAAGTTTAATGGGTTTAGTGCCGCCTGGTGATTATCTCTGAAGACAGTGTAAATTAATCAATTGCGAAAACTGATGAAATTAATTTACGAGTATAACGTATGAGTGTATATGGAGAAACTAGCTGAAATATCTGAGGTCAGGCCCTCGAGTTAATCGATACACAGTCCTAGTGGAAGTTGGTGTAACTCCGTGCTCCAACTTATCATATTAAACATAAATTACAAGGAGCTGCGCGATTTCTAACCCCTTGTCCTTCCCGTCGACTTACAAATCCCAAAACTATGCGTAATTCCAGCCAGGACCGCATTAAACTGATACAACGGAGGCACGCGAAACTCCAGATGACCCTAATTCATTATGTCACTTAGCACTAATTTGAATTAGCTAATGTGTAGATTGTCTCTGTGGCGAGGAATCCTGAAGTTTCACGTCGAAAGCTCCGTGTCGGATGGAGCTTAGAGCGATGACCGGAGGAGCCCGCTGAGCTTTTTTCGAATTTTTGTTCGACCATCTTGCGCTGATTAAACGTAAATAAAATATCGAAGCATGAATTATTCATTGCATTGATCGTGTTTTGACATTTACATAGTGAAATGTAAATCGTTTTTTGATCGGGCCGCGGTCGTCGTAATACGAAATTTACAATGTCTGTAGCGCCACAAACGGCAGGACCAAAATTGAATGTAATTGTCAATAGTTCTGCCATTATGCTAAACAAGTCATAAATATTAATCATAACGCACACTATTTGTAAACACCGCTATATTCGTTTGGGTGATTGCATCGCAGATGGAACGCTGCTAATAAACGTTTATTATGCAATGCGTATTTATAAAGGGATTTATTTAAAGACCATGATTCATTGCGTAAATTGCCCAACTCGCACGACAATAATTAGAAATAATTTGCCTTTCATGGACTTTTGAATTTTGACTAATCGAATATGACATCGCACAAAAGCACAAAATCCTGTCGTCGATTCGTTCAAATCCAAAAATAACACAGGGCTAACCCTGGAGACATTTTGTGGTATCGAGCGTTCAAAAAATAGTTCTTCGTACACCCAACTGAACAGAAATTTTCGGATTTTCTTATTAATGCTAGTCAACGGTTTTACTTTAGAACAGAAATCTTTTATAGGTGAATAGTATTTTCGTGATGAGACAAAAACGGGCGAATTTCAAAGATATTTGGAAGAATACATGAGAAGTTTCCACATGACGCGGTTGAATGCAAATTATTTTGAATAACTGTAGATCAATGTCTCAAACTATTTCGTGAAACAGGATATACAGTGCGAAAGAGCGGAAGTGGACGAACATCAATACGTCTTCAGAAATGATTCAAAGGGTTAGGTCTATAATAGGCAATGAACCGAAAGCTTCAATTCGTCATTTGTCTTTTGAAGTAACTTTAGGAACGTATGATGCAAAATAAGAAATTGCGACTTTGATGATTTTCAGCAACTTTTTCCCAGCAAGATAGTGCAACTCTTCATTGCACTTATCGAATTCTGACAATGCCACAAAAGTTTTTTGATAATCGTCCCGTGAGTTATAAAACAGAGATTGCTTTTCCTGTGTTTGTGTCTTGCAATTTAACACCCTGAGACTTATTTTTACGACGAGAGAAAATTACGATCTGCTTGACCACACATTTTTTTGAACGCTCGATACTTTTAGGACCGATTCATTTACGTAAAATCCAATCCTATTCTTCGTGGGAAGTTTTACCACTGACGACAGTTTGTAACCACAAATTTTTCAGCCAGGTGTATGGTTTCTTTAGGGCTCTTATTGTACAAGAGTAAAATTGATAGTTCTTTACTTGTCTACTACGTGCAAGCGATAAAACTTTCTACAAGTGTACTCGTGGGGTTGTATGAAATTTTATAAAAATATGAAAGTTGCATGAACTGGAATTTGAAAAATATGGAATAATTGGCAGTTGCTAGTATATAACCAGCGAGTGGTCTTGCGTGAGTGGGTTAAACACGGCCTTTACGTGTTTGCAGTGTCGAACGTGGTTGGATTACAGTTTTTTCGTTTTTCATTTGCAAATTTAAATTAATCATTAAGATACAGAGTTAACGCATACATTTTCAGCTGGAAAAGGTTAAAATTAACCCTGATTCTATTCCGATCACGAACACTCTTAGTTTATTATTTTATTCGTTCGACTGTAAAAAACAGATACGGAAATTGGACCCTAGTTTCCTTGACATTCAGAAATGGTACCGGATTATAAAAAAATACCGCTGCTCTGAACACGTAAAAGCAAAATAGCAACTGAAAAGTTCCATTTTTGCTCGATGTTTGGTAGTTGTGATTAATAAATGAATTTCTACTAAGCTGTACAAAATAGTGACGATTAATTCCCACGTACATTAAACGTGCGTGTTCAGCCAATCGGAGCGCTTGCTTTCATCCAATGAAAAATGTTTATCGCGATAAAAACGTCCTACTCCTCTGTCATCTGTCAAAACTGATTAAAATTGCATGCTACTCCTGTCAGGTTCTCAAATTGTTTTTAATAATTGTGTTTTAATAACTGTATTATAAATAAATAATTACCTAACGTTAAAGTTTGTATTCTAGAATTAATCTTACTAAAAATAACACGACCTAATTTTTAATATCTGATAAATTTCCCAATTTTCACTGAAACATTTTTGCTTTAGACAATTTTACTTGTTGCCCAAATTCAACTCGTAAAATTGTCAAAGCAAAAAGTTTTCCTAAAATTGAAAAATTTATCCGATAGAAAAATTAGGTCGGGTCATTTTACCTTCGATAAAATTTGCAATAAATGAAATCAGTTTATTTGTGCCAAAATGAGGTTCAGCGAAGAAAGCCAAACATTTATTTTTGAATCTTACTTCCATAACACTCAGCAAGTTCATGGCCAACGAACCTCAACCAAGTCTTAGTAATTGTTGCTGTAATTAAGGTAAATTTTGCAAACATACTCAGTTATATGGTAAAATAATTCTGTGAAACCGGCAACATTAACAGAAAAAAAGGAAGTGGCAGACCAACGAAACGAACCCCTGACACTGATGAAAATGTGAGACAAGTAATGAATGATGACCCCCATACATCTTTAGGAAACTTTCACAAGTGAAAGGCACATGTCAGAAAAACCTAATATTGTATCCCTCTAAAATGCAGGTACTCCAAAAATTCAGACCATCGAATTATGAAAACAGAATGACTTATTGTTACTTGTTCAATGGCAAATGAATAACGATCTTTTGGATTTATCCTTCTTCAGTGACGAAGCTTGGTTTCATCTCTAGGGTCATGTGAAGAAAATCAAAATTTTTTCAAAATGGGTCACTATTTTGCTAAGATTTAATTGGCTCCGTTTTTTTTTTCTTTTTTTGAAAAGTCACAGCTGTGCGGTATCAGAACATTTTGGAAGAATTCATTAGTGAACTTCACCCCGAAGAATTACATAATGGTTGTTTCCAGCAGGATGGGGCAACAGCTCACACAGCTCAAATGCCGTTAAATTACTTTGATTTGACACCACTCAATTATGACGTGAAGGCCGTTTCCAACAATGATTGTACATTTTACAAAATTGTTATAAATAAATTTAATTATTTTTCTTAGTTCTGAGGTTTGAAGCCAAAATAGTTACATATTTTCGGTTTAAGTGCTCTGTCAGATTACTTTTCAGGTATGAGGCCGAGTGATGAAAAATTACTGAATAATGAATTAATAGAAAAAGTAAGTTTAAAAAAAAAGAAAAACTAATGAACTTGGGTAAAGAGAAAATAAATGTGAGTGCACAAATCAAAAATGTGTTAATAGTGGGAAATAATTAGTGGAAAATATTAAGACAGAAAGGAAAGGCATCAATCAAAGGAAAGAAAGCATGAAAATTAGTAAAAAACTAAAAAGGATGATAGAATAATATTCTACTATCGAGCCTCCATCAAGCATTCTTGAATATCTTGATAGAAAGTAATTCACTTCTATGATTGATAATACCGATACGCATCTAAATGACATTTTATTGTGCTCATCATTGCACACTTTAATTTAGATAACACGTTCATGTCAATTCCTGAATGTTTTTGTTATTACCATTCCTGTCTTCGTCTTTTTCTAACCAAGATATGCGTTGAACAAGAATGAATGAATAGGTACCTTGGCGCAGTTTATTATAAGACATGTATATAAACAGTCTTCTCTGAACGACTTTCCTGACTAATAAAGTAGCCATTCATAAAGTTTGTGAAGTTTCAAACTCACATAAACTGTGTATTTTCGTAATCAAATAAGAGCTTTCATCAGGGGTAAGGGGAGGTTAGATTTAAATTAAATTTTAGTGCATTTATGTAGGAGCAGTGTTTACGTCAACGCGATACAAGGAATAGTGAGTATATATTTCAGAGTTTGCATTTGATTTGTTTGTGTTCTAAGACTAATCTTGTGTACTTTACAAAATGAAATTAACTTGAGTAATCAGTGGCTGCTACCTTATTCCAAGAAAACAAACAATGACTGAATAGCATCGTTGAAATTGTCTAGCGAGAGTTACAGACATTTTTTTTCGGCTTTCCTAAGTGTAAAACACACCTTTACCTTTCAATTTAGGATAACGTAGGTGCTGTTTACCGACGGATGTTGTAATTGGGGGGAGTGCCGGTTAATTTGCTCTTTTTACAGTTCCTTTAATATAGTGTAAAAAACACATTTACGTGTATTATTTCCCATAAATGTTTTTATTAATTTTTATTGGCTAATAAAGTAATAAATAATAATAATCGGAAATAAAACGTTTGGTCAGCCGAAAAGTGTAATATAAATGTCGTATAGTAGGTAAATTCAGTGCTCGACTTCGCTTCGTGCCTGAAAATTAGTTTCGGCGCTGTAAAATGCCCCTACCGCACTCTAATGTAAATGTCTATTTCGAAAGAGATACATAAATATCCGTTGTTGCTAGCGCACAGAAGCCGATTTAAGACGTTGTTTGATTAATTATCGATTTGCAAATAATCCGGTTGATGTTTGCAACGATATAATTAAACGTAAACGTTAGGGAACTCGAATCAATGACAGAGAGTTTAGCGACAATATCGTGGAGATTAATTTCAGGGCGTGACGCCTTCTCCTATATTAAAATGGCATAAAAAAGTAGCGAGCGTCGCAGCTGGAGTTTTTTTTATTAGAACAACATCAGTTCAGGGAGTGTTGTTGTGTGAAAATATTCGGTATCAGTCGAGCTTATTTATAACCGTGAATAAATTAGTTTTTTCTTTTATGGTAAATTAAATTGAGATTTAATTAAATTAATCCGACCTAGATGCAATTAATCATAACAGAAAGTTTGTGTGTATAATTGATGACTCGGCGAGTTCTGAATCAGCGTTCAAGTTCACAAAGCTTTTATAAGATGAATTAAATGTGAGCGATTAAAAGGATCGCTTTGATGACTTGTTAAATAATACATCACAAAATCATCAGATGAAATCACGTCGACAATCTATCAGCTTGTTTTGATAATTAATATTGTTGATTTGATGTTTTATCCGGGGTTCACTTTCCATTTAAATGTCGATGAACGTTAATCCGCGCGGAATTTACAAAAACGCTCAGGTTTACAGTATAAAAGCTCCGGTCGAATTTAATTGATTCTATCGCTCCCTGTTTTACTTCACTTCAAATTATATCTTTTCAAATGGAAACGTCCGCTTGGAACAATCAAATAAAATGAAAATAACACGTGGTGGACCACGGTCCTATCACGGGTTGAACTAACTGATTCGTAGATGTGGGCAATGTCATACAATATTCATCGATTTGAAATAAAATGCCCGCATCGGAACCAATCAACCTAAAATGTCATGGGAAAACAATTAAATTTTTGATTGTGTGGAAAGTGACTAAAATTTATTATTTTCAACTGATTCAATCGATGAAATTTTGTTCAATACAAACGCATCCTGTCTCTTCATTCCTGATCGAAACATTTATTTATTTACACCTCATTTGTTGTCTTTTTCGCATAATATTGTATAATCTTAATGGAATGATCGAAGAGCAAAAAAATAATTGGGAAATCATTCGTAGCACAAAGTTCTTTGTTTAATGTTGGATGGCTAAAAATATCTTTCACTATAAACGATACCTTTCAGATGTTGTCATATCTAAAAGAATATACTTACATACATATTGTGAACTTTTGGTTAATTTTAGCCAAGTAATCATTTCCTGGTTTATTTTTCTGCCAAAACTTAACACATTGACCAGCAAACAAAAATGTACGAGATTTTTGCTACTTGAAATAAAGGAACAAAATTTGACGTGCAGCTATTTTTAGAAAAAAATATGGGAAAGTAGCAGAAAGATAAGGGAGAAAGAAAAGAGTAGAGAAATTGGAAACGCTACAAGAGTTATTATGACGTGTTAATTAGAAACCTGATCTATCCTAATTTGAAATACAAATATGAATCTTTTGCGCTTTGCAATTGTTAAAATCAATAACATACTCTGAAAGGTACAAATTCATTTACAAATATTTCAACAAATAGCGTCCCGTCAAACAACAATCAATGCAAATTTTCCATTGGTAAAATTAATTGAGTCCAAATATCAGAGCCTCCGTTTGATATTTAAAGCCAATGAGAGGCGAAATTTTAGAAACAATATCGACAACAAGCCAATTTTAAAGAGAACATTTTACCTTTATGGTTTATCGCTATAACTGCGTCTCGTACCTCTCAATCTCTCAATTTCGTTTGATTTCATTTTCAAAAATGAATGAAAACGATTGGGGAATGTATCGATTCCTAACATCAGATTTGCAAGTTCAGTAAGTGTTCCTCAAAACACGATCAAGACTAATGCCCGTTTGCATCGTCGTACTAAGCAATGCTTAACTTTAAGTATTGGATAACAATGCGATTCCAATACTTAAGCATTGCTTAGTACGACTGTGCAAATGGGCATAAGTCGTGTAAGTTGATTTTAATATGTAGATTGATGTGCTGACCATTAAAAAGAATGCTGTAGACTATTTGGAAGCCTACGGCCAAGTTGGTGCAAGAAAAATATGTGCGCGATTTTGGCATACATTTAAAGGAACAAAACTTGCCAGAGATTTGAAAAGAAGCCTTCAGGAGTACTCAGATAAAAGCACAGGCATTAACATTGGAAGAGATCCAGATGAAAGATGGCTAGCATATGGAGAAAAGATAATCCTGAGGGTCTCCGGTGAAAATTCTTTCACATATGTGCTTTCGGACTTGCATGGAACAGCAACGAAGCCGTAAGTTATAAAATTCACTTTTGTAAGGAGGAAATTGATAACAACGGGTAATGTATAGAAAGAACAGAGTACAATACTATTTCTACCAAAATAGATCAAGAAAATCTTTTGGTCCATTCGATTATTAAAAAAGTTGTGGGGAAAATGAGAATGTACAATAGTGAGTTACAGATTATTTTTAACTATCAGTTCAAATCGGAAACCTAATCTGCCTCTAAGTATAAATATCTTATCAAAATAGACTTAAGGATCTGCAGAGAAAATTGGGTTTGAAACAAGAAAGTGAATTTTACTAACCATTTTCATCGGGCTTCTGCAATATCTGCTTTAACGAAAAAGGGTATTGGTGAGCAGCAACTAATCAAGTTAACAGAACATTGATCTTCTCAGTCTATTAAACTATATCTTGAACTTTATTCTGATTATCGCCAAAAGCTAATAAATAAGGAGCTTATAAGGCAACCCATCAATACAAGAAGGAACTACCAGAGAAAATGACGACAATCCGAACAAAATTGTTAAATATTTATAGTACTACTTAGTTATATCAGGGGCCCGTTGCACAATATTTAAGAATTTACAAGTTACAAAATACAAGTTACAAGTTATTAGTTATTAGTACCAATAGATTGTGTTGCACAATTATTTTAGTTACAGTTGTAAATTCTGCTAAATTTTATTAGAAAAAAAAATGAAATTACTAGTGTAGTCAGCTTTGATTTATTTTTACTTGTCACAATCTAATGTTGCGCCTGTCACGTTAAATTTTTGTAATTTAATTTGTTATTTCCATAAATCACAAAGCAAAATTATAAATGGGGGTAAACGCGATGACCAACGCAAGTTGTTATTATGCATTTTAACCAAAAAAAAAAAAAAAAAAATGCTGCATCAGTTCTCGGGACAATTCCCCAATCACCCGATTTGGAAGAAATTTTAAATATTTTAAAATAAAACTATTATGTATAAATAAAATATGTAATATCATCTACAACCCCACATCGTGAAGAAAATTAGCAATTCAATAAAACTTTCTAATTTCCTCTTGAATATTTTCTGCCCATGACACAACACATTAAATAAAGTTCTATTTACTACATTTTTTTATAACACGACATGGGTACTGTTATTTTTTCACCCCATGCCTATCAGAAATGGTGTGATATTGGTTACCATTCCAAACCAGTGAAGAGCTATATGTAGGTACATTATTATTGTTTAGCAGTAATAGCTAATAGCCCCACTTCTTCAACTATTACTATTATGTTGAATCCTGTAACCTATTTGTTCTAACAATTTCATTTTTTCTGCGGGCATTCTAAATTGCTCCAAAAACTCTATTCTTAATTCAAATGAAAAATTAATTCAAGGGTGAAAAATTTTACCCCTATGCTACCTTATTCGATTTGGAAATGCTTCGTCTTCACTGTCTGATTCATAGAATAAGTCATCTATCATTTTGAAGAAAATTATTTCAACTTGTAAATTCGGATATCAATATTTATTAGCGACGTTTTGCTTGTGAAAATTTGACATTAAAAACTACAAGACTAATATATTAATTGATATGTGTCTGCTATTGTGCAACAGCTACTAGTAAAATCAGTGTAAAATACACTAATATTTTTCATTTTACAACTTGTAACTTGAAATTACTAGAGATGAGATTGTGCAACATAATTTTACTAGTTACAAGTTCCAAGACTAATATTATTACTAATAAAATGATTGTGCAACGCGGCCCAGGTGTTCATTTCAATTTCCGGTCAAAGTTGGCATTGAAGAGTCGATTGTGAACGCACCACTCGTGTAAAAACACAAACAAGGGTAAGATTTAAACTGCTGATCCGTGATCCGTAATCCGTAATGCGTTCACAATTGACTCTTCAACGCTAACTTTGATCGGAAATTTAAACGCACACCCGATAGATTTAACTGTGAAACTTTATCCATCAATTAGTCATGCGAATATTGTTCGTGGTAAAATTTTGTTGTGGCAAAATTTTCCAATTGATTTACTGGAGTTTGTTGCCAATTTACCTGGTAACGTTCGTAAAAAAACACTCGTCCCACAGCTCGTGGTTGCTTTTAACAATGTCATCCGATAAATTGCCACCCAACAAACGCTTGCCACAATGTGAAAATTTTCCCAACAAAATTTTACCACTTATTATATATGAATAAACTTTCATTTATTCAGTTTATGCAATTTTCAGCAAACCAATAAATGCTTAACGTAATATAATTTTTAATAAAAGATGAGCTGGATATAGATATAAATGTCGTTATCAGTAGAATTTCCATTTGTATAAAGCAACATTTTTTATGGATGTACTACATATAAAATTAATCACAATTTGGAAATTTTGGTTATTTAAAGTTAATATTTTTTGATTAAAAATAGCAAGAAATTCCAATCAATGCTTGAGTAATCAAATCAGAATGCAAAAAGCGGATTACATAAAAATAAAGGATTCCTCACACCAACGCGAAACTTTCGCTGCGAATCCGCGACCCATAGTTGGCGTTGAAGAGTCGATTGTGAATGCACCACTCGTATAAAAACGTAAGATTTAAACAGCTGATCTGTGATCCGTAATCCGTATAGTGCGTTCACAATCGACTCTTCAACGCCAACTTTCAGGATAAATTTAAATGAACGCACGATATTATAGAGGTTATTATAAATTATTGTAGTCCAAGTTGGTGTGAAAACTGAATGTAAAATTTATGATTGCCGCTCCATATGAAAATTATCAAAATGATGTGAATACACACCGTTCACACGATTGACACTATTGACAATTCACGCCACATTAGAGCGGCAAAAATTTTATAACATGGGCATAACCCTTATGTGACTAAATATACAGTACAAAAATCGCAGTTTTACAATAAATACGGCGTACTATATGCATCTGTATGCAGAATAAAATATAAGTAATTTAACTCCTTAAGTGGCAGGTTTCAAAAGTTACAAGCATTTGTTCCCAAGCTGAATTCTTCAGGAAATTGTAAAGAGAGCGAAAACAAAGGAAATATGAGAAATTCATGTTATATAAAGAATGGACAACTCTGAAGTTGGCTAAAGAGAAATGCAATTCGCAACAATCCGCGTTTAGCCGCAGGTAGACGAATAATACAATACTTTCCCATTTCAGATAAAACGTGTGATTATGAAAAGAATGAATGAAACGGTGCTTAACGTAATATGTGTGCAAAAATAGGTAATAGGAAAATAAATTAAACGAAGAGCATAAACGAATGAAGCTGAGTGCATGTAAAGAAATAAGATAAAAAACAACTGATAAAGAGCCTGAATGAGAGGGAGTAAAAGAGCGATGTTTCAAAGGTTCATATTTCTATTACATCCTGCCATAACGGAAGGATAGTGCTTAACCATCAACAATTTTTATAAAATGTGCAAATCTTGTTTCCAAGCGCAGTTGAATATGTTTAGTTCAGTCACAAACAAACGTTTTGAATAAAACATTGACTTTACGTTTTATGACAAGATAGCATGTTTAAGGATTGTTTCCATGAAGTAGCGAAATTAATAAGAATGAGCCTTAACATTTCATTTCAAAAATGTAGTTGAGAAAATGTTCGTGAATTATTTGGTGTGAAGCATTTTCACATGCCAACTCTAAATCAGAATTTATATTGTTTGAGCTAAACTCTAAAGCAAGATGTATTTCTGTTTTGTAACTCGAATCGTCCAAATAACCTGTACCTAATATAAGTTCAACCATTGCGGATGCACCACCACGACATTTTTTGCATCGACGCGGTGAATTAAGTAACATTTTTTGTGGTAAAGCTTTTTAAGTCGATGCCAGATTGCGATTTAATACGAGCGACTTGATTGGATGCTTGCGGGTGGTTGCTCAGTGCATATTTTAATAAATTCGGTGTTGTATGTTGTCACCTGTGAGCAGACTAAACCTCCCATGTCATTTAAAAACACATCACGCGGCAAACTCGAGGAATATACAATGAATATTTTTATCATTTAGGAAGAGCAAGTCCCCCCAGATTCTGGGTCTCCGAGCACCACATCCCCATTAATTAAATATGTTGGAGAGTCATAGCTGTCAATTTATAATTTATGCAATTTAAAGTTTTCGTAGTCGCGTAAAACATGTCGAATGGGCAACATTAAAATTTTAGAGAATGTAACAGAACTTTTTTCTCATTAAAACTTTTCAGGGAAGTGAGCTTTTTATGTAAAGTACACCGACTAGTCACTATCGATTCCGATCTGGCGATAATTTTCGTACCGGCGTATTTTTCTTTTTCTTCTCCTGACCCACTGGGCACAAGCTCGTCCGGGTCCTGCTCCAGGACGTGATAATTACCCCTGAAACTATTTTTTTATTGTCGCCGGGAATCCGGCGGGCTTACACTGTATGCATAGTAAGTAAAAACAATATGTTTTTGTCAGTTTTTCGGTCGCAAATGTTCGAAACGTGAGTAGATGATTTATGTAGGGGAATGACAGCAGGAAAGTGTCTGTAAAATACGTGACGCCATATCCAAACATTGTGCTGTGCTTGTCAAATTGCACTCCGGCCATGTGGAATAATTGGACAGCTTGAAGGAAAGGGTCGCCACTAATTCTTTTATGAAAGTCTGGGACAGGAAATTGAATCTTTTATAAATAATATTTCTATTCACCTGTCCTGCAGCGGGACAGCGTCCTTCGACACCGAAGCTGAATTATTTATTAACCCTTCGAGTCGGTCCATCGAACAGCCCGTTACTGAATATTTATCGGGTTATTTGTAATAATTATTATAACCGTTTCAATATATGAGTGCGCTAATTATTCTAATAATCGCATAAATTTCGGCTTTAATTTGATGTGATTCATGTAAATTGCTTCATTACATGCAGACATGATTCATGGATGCATAAATTAGTGTTCGTCCATCGCAAAAATACCACCATTAGCGGCGACCATTGAAAACCACCCTTAAAAGTCCTGGATAAATGTTGCGCCACAAACAGAATTTTCAACCCAAACATTTTTCCCAAACGGGGCAGCTCCGACTTAGTCCCGACGTACGCAATTTTATTTGGTGCTCGTTTAATTTTTGAACACTCTGTTCAATTCTACGGAGATAAAGTTTAATTTGCTCGTTAAATTTTTCACGCAACGATAAACTTTACAAATACTTTTCTTAATTTACGCCTATGTATTTTCGTCCTAATGATTTGCTTTACGGTTGTTACGCGGCAACAATGCGATAAACATCATGTTTGCCATAAATAGCGATCCCTTATCGAGAACTGACAAAAAAACGTAATGTCCCGTCTAAATCCGGGGCACGTTTTACATCGAAAGCTGACCAAGACGGTCGCCACCATTGCTGGTTTCATCGCTTTCAATATTTTTCCGGGACAAAAATTTTTTTCGTATGATATTTTTAATAAATGTCATAGTTTTTAATAAATGGTTCCATTTTTTGCCTCCGTCTCCGTATTTTACTCAAATAAGGAGACGCGCGGCAGTTAAATTTTACGGTTAAGGGTGTGAAATTTTTCCATCTGCCACCATCTCACGGAAGCGGAATCTGGCTCCCAAATCCTATTAATTTCTCATGTTATCTCACCCTTCTGTCTTTTAAAAATCTATTATTTATTGAATTTTTCTGTTACTACTCTTTATCATTTAACACCCTCGAGATTGTCTAGCCTCGGCCGCGAGCGGCCTCAGGCACAATTTTTCTCTCGGTACGTTAAACAATGATTTCGCGGCCTTGATATCCAATAACTATTTAGGCACGCACAATACCTCGTTTGACAGTGCAGATGATCATACCTGTTGAAAACATTAAGCCCCCAGCATTCAATTCAATTAGCAAATTTCATAAAATATGCGGAATAGCGTAAATTATGTCGACCGCAGCAATTTATTTTCAATCACCAAAATGTTAACATTATGATGGATGTTAGCAACATGTTTTAAAAAAATTTAAATTCCACCCCTATCGGTAGGGGATCAAATGCGATTTTTGCATGTAGCGTGGTCATTAAAGCGTTATTAAAATATTTCCAACGACATAATTTCCCATCCGCGTTTTCTTTTTGTTTTCAATTCGGCGGGTGCTGCTATTGTAAATATTAATTAAGTATGTTTCTTGCACGGTAGACAAGGTAACGGGGAGAAGTTGAAGTTTGCCATTAAACCCACCCTGCATCATCACTTTCGCTATCTTTAACATCCCAGCTTCCTAGCTACAACACCTAACAGGAACACGAAAATACCACTTTTAATAAAATCCGGTTACGCACGGATAAAATCGATGCAGGGAATGGAGTTCGAGTGAAAGTGTTGGAGTCCCCGAACAAAAAAAGTTTAATGAAATAAAATAAAATCATGGGAAAGTTAATTAGGGCAATATCCACATTAATTTCCCGGGAGAATCCTGTTAAATATATACAAGGGCTCGTCCTAACGGTACGCCTGCGAAAACTGAAAACCCTTCACGATCCTTAACTAGGACACGATTATCGTGTATTATCCAAGTTATAATGTTGTCCCTCCCTAGTACGGCCCCGGACTTTAGGTGTCTCGATGTCTGCTTTTCCCGCGACAATTATTAAACATTTACAAAACTGGAGTAACTGTGTTTAAACAAATGGCCCAATAAATTCGGCGCAAACGACAGTTAGAGCACGGAATGTTAAAATAACGATTTCAACTTCAACACAATTAAATTTTTATAAGCCCAAATGAGACAAAGATTTTTTTTCAGAGGCGAGAGAAGGGTGTCAGCTTTAAGTGCGAGTGATTTAGAAAGTTCGGTATTAACTCAGTCATGTATATGCAAATAAGTCGTTCAAAGGAAAACGAAAAAGAAAACGGCTGTCGTAAAAATATTATTTCAAAATTATTGCAACACATGAAGCGTGCTAAACTGTGCCATTAAAGCGTTTCACGAGTTACAGGGTTATTTAATTTGAATCGAGAGAACAAATACACAGTTGATTAAACGTGATTACATAATTTAGGGCTATTTGCACCGGCAGCGATTAGCAATTTAACTCAGGCTCATTTTTAACAAACATCGTTTTATTCTGTGACAATCCACTTATCACGCAAAATTTTAAACACGAGCTTTTAACTGGCAAATGACTAGTGTTACTTATCGGACGCTTAATTATCCTGTCAAGTCACAAAATTGATTTCATGAAATTTGGATGCACGAAGACACTATCGCTAAATGCAGATAAGCCAGGCAAATTGCTCCATCACCCACTGTTTTCACACCACAAAAATGTTCATATCTTTGATTAATAATAATTTGCGTTGTAGACAGTGCAATGCAAAAGCTTCAGCTTTGTCTTGAGACAAGTTGAACTTTTTATAGGATTCTGTAAAATGACTTAGTCTTGGACTTGGTAATCCATTTAGCTAACTATGTTTTATGTTTTTAAACCAAAAAACAAATATCCACGTTAACTTTGGAAATGTATTGTGGGTTGTATTTTCATTTCTATCATTATCACTCGTGAAATACCCTGCATAATGGGGATCATCTTCTGTCCTACGTAAAATAAAAGCTATTTGGTTGTCCGACTTGCTTTCGGTTCTTGAAAATTTGAAAAATCAAGTGGGTATAAATCAGGTGGGCAAAAAAAATCTTAAATTAGAAAAAAACATAAGGCGTTTTAGAGATTCCTGGTGTGGCAGCGATAGTGAGCAGACGTGTTTAGTAAAAAAGAGCAGAAATTACTAACGTAAACAGCGACGAGCGAGTGAGAAATGATAAGCAGAAGACAGTGGGCAAGAAAGAGAAGGTATGCTAAAATCGTCGAAAGTAAGGAAATAAAGCAACAAGAGAAATAGAGAAGCGGACGTCTGAAGAAGGCACGAACCCATTCAGAAAGCGTTCCAGAACGGGAAGATCCGAAGATCCCCAAGTAGAAGCGAAGAAGGAAATGGATAAGGAAATGAAAACCATGACTGGCGAGATGGCGAGATAGGAGAGGATACGGCGGGAATAAGAGAGGAGAACAAAGTACTAAGAAAGGAATTAGCGGCAGTGAGAGAGGAGAGGGGAGAGCTAAGGAAAGAACTAGCGGCAGTGAGAGAGGAGATGAGAGGAATTGAAGAAAAATAGCATGCGGAGGAGGCAGATTGGATGAACAGGATGAAAATGATAGAGCAAAAGATGGAACAAAGAGAAAAGAAGGAGAGAAAAAATAATGTTATAATAATCGGAATAGGGGAAATATAGAGAGGGGGGGTGGAAGAATGGTTATGAAGGGTGAAAGTGATAGGGGTGAAAGTGAACGTAAAGGAAGCATTTAAAATAAATAAAGATAAGATGATGCTGGTAAAAATAGAAAGTTGGGAGCAGAAGAAGAACATTATGCTAAATAAGAGTAAATTGAAGGAAAGAAAAGGTGAGAGGATGTATGTATATAGATGAGGATTGGACAAACGAAGAAAGGAAAACACAAAAAAAGTTAACAGAGGTGGCTAGAGAAGAGAGAAATAGAGGAAAAAGGGGGAAAATAGGATACAAGAAGATACAGGTAAACGGAGAATGGTTTATTTGGGATGAGAGAGAGGAGTAACTGAAGAAAACATTTTAGAATAAAGAGAGAAGAAGGGAAAACGAACCGGCGAGAAAAGGTATAAACAGAAGGTGAACAAAAAGGTAGATGGACAAAGAAAACGGAAACCGGAAAAGAAGCACAAAGGGAAAAGTCGCTCCCGAAAGAGTACAAATGGGAAGGTCAAGAAGCAAAAAGAGAAAAGAAAAAATGAAGCGCTACCGGGGAAATAATAACAGGGGTGAAACTGGGGATTAAAAAAAAGCGATAAGAAAAGGGAAAAGAAGAAGGATGCGTGGAAAGAAAAGTTCATGTAGGCAATAAAATAATAACAATATACAATAAAGAGATGAAGACAACAAGAAGACGTGTCGAAGACGCAATGAAAGAAAACAGGGAAGATCGTACGAGTATATTCTTGGGAGGGAACTTTAATTGGAGAATAGGAGAAAGAGGACCAAAAAATTGGGAAGAGGGGAGGGGGAATGGGAAAAGAAAATCCAAAAATAAGATGGAAAATGCAGAGGGGAAGAGACTGATGGAATGGATCGAAGAAGGGGAATGGATCTACCTTATGTCGCCAGATTGAGTTCACAAGAGGAATTTTTCTTAAATTCTTTTAATTTGCGCAAAAAATTCAGAGGAATAATATTTTTTCTGTTATTAAAAAGTCTTTTTCAACACAGAGGAAGACTGAACATTAAAATAAAAGAAAATGGAGAAAAATTATTTACTTTTTTTTTTGAAAAAATCAAACGATAATTGAATATAAACGTATTCTATTAACTCTTCGCCGTTTTCTGCACATAATTCAACCCTACAGCGAAGTTTAAATTTCTGAACACCCATGCGTGATACATGAGTGTTGGGAAATTTTTCATTAAGTTTTGTAATTATGTGACGAAAATCGGTTCAACACTGGATTAAATAAATTTTTTGTTCTAAAGACAACGTTTTGAAAAAAGTAATAAGTTATGGGCCAATTGTAATAAAATGTATAACATAAAAACTAGTCCAAATTTTAACAGAAAATGTTATTTTAAGAATGCAGTAGGTATATCAATACTGAGATTTTAATAACGGAAATGGGGTTTCAAATGAAGCAAAAAATGTTATTCCTCTGAAGTTTTTGAGTAAAATCAAAAATAATTTTTTCTCTCTTGGGAACCCAATCCGGGGACATATGGTATATAGGTAGCAGGGGGGAAACAGCGATAGAATACGGATTAGTGAACAAAGAAGCATAGGAAAGAGTACAAGAATTCAGAATAGGAGAGAGAGCAAAGTCGGACCATCTCGAAATAGCTTTGAGGAAGGGTAGGGGAGGGAAAGAACAGAGAAGGAAAGGGGTGAGGGAGAAGAATAAAACTTTTTATTTTGTTGGAATTCCTGTTTTATGTTTAAAGAAAAATGCCATCAGAAATCGGAAAGCCCGTAGAGCAAAATAAAGCATTCATTCATAAGGCGTTCTTGTCGTTTCTTATTATGATAAAGTATTTCAACCTTAAACTTGTTCACTGTCAAGTTGCTAAATCAATGAAGAAATACTTAAAACAAATGCCAGTTGATATTTCAATAAAATTAGTATATGTATTATGATGCGAGTCTTATAAGAAGCATTATGTAGCACGCACGGGTTTAGGGAACGACGAACTTGCGAGGAGTGCAATAAAGGAGTAAATACTTCAAAATGCCTTATAAACGAGATATCATACACTATTTTTTCTACTTTGCACCTTGTAAACCATTTTTAAACGAAAATTTACGCTTTTTCAATTTTGGGGAATTTTGTTGTGCTTGGCAACAAATGTCATTGTTTGGAAGATTCAAATGGCCCCATTCGCGGTGAAAGCAATTTTCACGAAAATGTTGTGGACAGCAATTTACCTAGGATTAGTCTTACTGGCCAAGACACGTTTAATGTTTGCAACAATTGTATATTCCACGGAAACAACAACTTAAATTAAAATTGGTTTTGTTTTGACGTCTATTTTGACATTTCATTTTCATCATGCCAACCTTGAAAAAGTAAATTGCACTAGTCTGTTGTGACACGCAAATTTCTATTATAGCACGCAAAATGAGTGTTGTAATAGCTTTCATATAGACCCAAAGTAAAAATAGTTATTTACGAACCAAGTGCGGGAAGACGATGTTCCCGCATGAGCGCATTTTTTAAAGCACAAGCGACGAAGGAGCGAGTGCCTTTAATTAATGCGCGAATGAACGGAAGATGTCTTCACGCAAGTGGTTCGTACAATATTTTTTGTACGAAAATTAAATTAAATCTTTTTGTTTTAATACATTAAACATAAACGAACATAAAACCAAGTAGGCAGTGATCTTGGTTATTCGAAACAATTGCTTCACTTGATATTTCAATTTTTGCAATAATTTGTGAATTTTCTAAGAACAATTTTCAACGATTATAAATCTTTCCGTAATTTTTTAATGGAGGAAAAGCCAGGGAAGTTGTATTTTATGAACTAAATTTTATTATTATCAAGACAGATTTTGTTTTGAATGCCTCAAAGGGCCAGTGTTTTTTGCAATTTTTACATTCGAGTCGACCGGAAACCACTCGTTTCGGAGCGAGCAGAAGTCAAATTTTAATCACAAGTGAGACAAAGTACTCACTAGTGAGTAAATTTGACAGCTGCCATTTAACTTGACATAAAGTACTCACAAGTGACTAAATTTGACAGCTGTCATGTTACTTAAATGAAACTTCATTTCATGGATTTTTTGCAACAGTTGCACCTGTAAGATAAAACGTCGTATATCACACGTGATCGAAATGCCGTTATGAAACTCGTGAGAAGTGTCCCACTCGTGCGCAAGCGCACTCGTCGGTCAAAATTCTCACTCTTGTATAATGATGCATTTCTATCACTTATAATATAATATACTATTAAATTGGTACAATTTTCACCTTCGTTACACTAGGAGGATTCGCCTAAATTAATTTTCAAGATTGAATCTTCTATATTTTTTAAGGTCTAACTGAATTAACCGTCTTTGTCCGAGAGAACAATACTCGGCAGTTGTTTAGTTGTTCACTTTTTGGAATTTATTCTTGTTAGCTTGTAAAGAGTTCATGTTTTCCGCTAGCACACATTTGTTCTAATAATTAACACAATTAAGCGTTTTCAGCGGGTGCAAATGCTTTGAGGAACACGACATGTAACATCGGACCAGACGGTCTGCACAAATTGTATTTAATTGCAAGAAAAAGAAAAACGAGAAGCGACCGCGCGAGCATTACACAACATTTAGGAGTAAATCACAATGGATTCTTGTGGTTAATTTAAAAATTGTTCTAGCGATTAATGAAAAAAAAAAAAACGAAACAAAACGATTGCTGCGAATTGTTCCCATCAGAAGCAAGTATATCGCATGTTGCATTTGTACTTCTAAATAATTCCGTCGGTCGTAAACAGGTACAACACGTCTAAGTAATTATTCAAAAGATATTCCAGTCGATCTTGAATAAGTAATGTTTCCTGATGCAACTTTTGCACATGCACCGGCATTAGAACGGTTAATACTTAAGAGACAAAAAAGACTCGAGATATCGTAAAAAGCGAAAAATTAAGTCCAAACAGTAAATTGTCGATTTGGGTTTTATGCGTTGAAGAGATGTCGGCGGCGAGCTTTCGAGGACTGTGGAGTTTTTCAGAAGCTCGCTGAATAATCGAGTACCTTATCGTGTGGTTGGTTGGTGATTTTTTGAGAATTAGATCGAATTCGGGGTGGTGTTTATCTACGATCTAATTGAATAAAGGAGATAAGCTCTATGCAAATTTTATTGTGTCTGTTCGGCGGTCTTAATTGACCTTGGGAGCGTTCTGTTTGTTCGAAGTACCTGAATATAAATTGATTGGCTCCAGAAACAGGTGAATCGTCATTATACATCGCCGAATAAATTTGCATAGAGCATTCGATTATATTAGTAATTTAAATCAGAATGGTGGCGTAAATTCGAGGGACTAATTGAAGACGATAGTTGACAGACCCTGTTTGTATTTGCGTAATCAAAACTCAATCAAAACATGCTAACATTTAGATTAATGAAGGGTTACACCTAAAATATGAGAGGAATTTCTATTCAGGCAATAGTCGAAGGGGCGGGTAGTAATTTATCCTTTATTTGCTTATTAATCGGGTCTCCCCCCTAATTCTGTTTACATTCTAATAATACACTCGACAGCTTGCACGCGGGATTCCCCTAATGTACGATTAAACGAATAAAGTGACGTACGAGATATTGCGAAGTTTGTTTTGTGCTGACGTTTGTTCTTGCGAAAGGACTACATTCTTTTATCTCTCGACCATAAACAATTTCGGATAAAAGCTTTCAATTGATCCGATCCCCTTCATTAGAATAAAAGAGATCAGAGGCCGATTCTTTTTTCATCCATCTTCTGTGTATCCTTAAAAAAAAAATTCACGTCTAACGCAATCAAACGTCAAAAGCTTTTGCACAAACCTAAAATCCAATTAACGAATTCCTCGGCCGACCTGATTGGAATTTTCACGTTTCTAGACCCATCACAACTTAAATTGTAAATAAAAATGTCCGCCAGTTCCACAAAGGGCTCTCCGGACCGAATCATATTTCGAGTATTGGATTTCATTATGCTTTGTAATTCTGAATAGGTACATAATAGCAGGAGATGAACCATTTCTGTTATTCCGGAAAATGTACAGATGGAACCACTCAACCCCGTCAAATATGTTAATTTGGTCGGTTAGCTGTGCGCTCGTTATGAACATAAAAGACAATCTCTTTGTACAACTCGAATTTTTCTCACATGACTGTAAACAATTTGTTACAAATTCTAAACAATTAACCACTCGTTTAAGGTAATTCAGAATGACGGTTCCACAAGGGTACAACTTTCGAGCACGGTCACGAAGATGCACTTTTCTTAATTAATTTTCATGTCACTTGGTTGCACTCGAGCAATATTCACATTTAACAGCGGATATTATTTTAATGAAGCTTCCGGTACGAAACGCACAGCTTTCAAGGAAAGTTCGATGTTTGCAATCTGGGGCGGAATTAATGACGCAAATATGCGTGACATTTGTATAATAACAATAATGCCAGAACAGCCGTAACCTTACAGTCGCCTTCTTTTATTAGACTTCGGCGACATAGAGGGAAACAATTTTCTGCGAGTAGCTCATGTTAATGGATTTACTTGCGTCCAATAAACGAGCACAACACAATTAATATCATTTTTTAAATTGCTTTCTGGTGAAAAAACCAATTCACCGAAGAAATATAATATAGAAGGAGCAAAGATATTTCCCATTATCCATCCAATAAAATTCTATCGAATTGATGTTATTTTAAATGCTTTGTGCTGGTACGGTGCGCAGAAAATTCAATTTGGTGGTATTTTAACATTATCTACTGCAGTTAGGAGGATGATAATAGTTATTTGTGTATTAAGGCAATAAAGTGTGTCTTTTTCGTCCAAGTCTGGGTTTTGTAGCCGAGGCCCAACCGAGGCTTTAAAACAGGCAAGGACAAAAGGCACTCTTTGGCAGAGGTGCACATTAATTTTTTAGGCGACCGTACGAACTACAAAGCAAAAGATCATTGGAAAAATTACAAATTTATTTTTTCATAGTATTTTTTATCAGCTTGCCAACAAAACCAGAAATTTACTATTTGCAATACAATGACTTGTTTACATCATTTATGGTGACAGGACAATTTTTGCGATTATCATCTGTCATTTCCGACGGCGTATTAGACATTTATTCATCACTTTCGCTGTTGCTATCAATTATATGAACGTTCATTTTATTATTATGCACCAAATAAGTACATACCATAATTATACGATAACTACAACACTTTTTCGGGCAAATAAAATACAAAATAATATAAAATATTCATTTGTTTTCAGTCGATTCACTCGGTTTTGTCGGTTTCATTGTTAACTTACTAAACAGACCAACAGATGGGGCCATGGTCAGCGTCCGAAAAAGTGCGTCCGAAAAAGCGCGTCCGAAAAAGTGCGTACGAAAAAGTACATGCGAAGAAAAGTCACTTTTTTTCATAAAGGGTGCCTAAAAAATAATTCTTCGTCAACCTCTCTTACTTGGGTACTAATTTAAAACATGTTAAAGCTTGCTTTTCCTCGGCTCTCGAATTCTATTACTTTTATCTTTATTGGTAAAAATTGAAATATAAATATGATCAGATAAAGTGTCTTCGTAATCGGTTCATCTGAAGGGCCCGTTCCTGGTTTAGGAAGTGACTATGGATGCACAGAGAAGCCTCCATTATTTGTTTTTGCGTATCTCTCAGCAAGATCTTTTTATGTTTATATTTCCTGTGTCAATGGCATTAAGGCCACATTATCTGCCTCTTAATTGAAATGAAAATTTGAAAGCCCCCCAGCTTGTTATGCTCAGATAATCTAAATTAATAAATTATCAAAATAAAATGCTACATTACGTCAGCAGCAAAGCCTTTGCGGTCACTTACACTCCCATTAACTGTGTAACTTCAAGTTAGAGTTCGTCACGAACGTTTGTTCTTGAAGTGGACAGCAGGTGTTTCATGTTGTGCCGACAAAGACAAACTCAACCCTTTTCTTCCGCTGGCATCATTTAACTATTCGGAGGTGGGGTCAATAGTGGCTCTGGAAGTGTTTACGGGGGCCTGGACCATCAACAAGTCCGTCATTTTTTACGATCGCCATTTCTTATCTGCGCGTCGAAGCTATCGATTAACCTAAACAAGTTTCGGCGCGGATATGAGTGGCTTTGATTGTTTGTTCAGTAGAAGACAAAGTGATCTTGTTGATTTGTGGTGGCGGAGACGACAGGCTGTTGATTCAATTGCGGCCCAGTTTGAAAATATCGATCGGTTCGATTCCAAGGACTGACGTCTCTTCTGACATTTCTCCACAATTTCCTCCAATCCACCGAGCTTGTCTTATCGTCTTATCGATTTATTCTTTATTAAAAGCACGGTGCAAGGCGAGATTGAAATATTCCTGAACAAGCAGGATTTTACGGGGATTGATTAGTCGGATCGTGTGCTTCAAAGCACCCTCGGAAAATTGTTCAGATAAGAGATTTTAATTTTTTTGACACTAAGTTTACCTTGAAGGGGTCATCTCGGACCCTTGAAAGATGAGCTGCCCGTGTCGTCTAGACGGTGCTTTAGGATCGATGCCATCTGGATTACAATTGCAGATGGATCGTCGAAATTAGAGCGTTTTTTGGTGCGACGGAGAAAAGTCGCATAAATCGAGACGAGAACGTGTTCCTAATCCATAATTCACCTAACAAACTGGGCCTTGTGCAATAAAGCAAAAGGGGTATGATTGGACAAGCGGTATGCCCTAACAATGACCACAATGGTCCGTATTCTGTATGAATGGAGCGAGTAGTGTCTGCCTTTGACCCAGGTCGGCTGTAGAGGCGTTCATCACCTCACACCACCGTGCAGAATGCGGTACGGCCATGTTAAATATGCTGTCGAGGATTCACTCATTCAATGCAACGACAATCGGTTTCGTTACACCTACCCAATTTATTATTTCGAAAGCTAATTTACAAGTTTAGTGCGGATTGAGAATAATTAATCGGGTTGCAACGACATGCCTCATACGACACAATCCACATAATGCGACTGATTAATGGTTTTCTAACGACTGCTAACCACCGACCGCATGTATTATGCATTACCTACTCCAGTGACCATCGTGCTTTCCGACTTATATCGAGCACATTTTTTGCATCACTAAAAGCATCTGTTACGTCGCGCTCATTAATCACTTTTTGTACTAATCAATGTCCCGTGGAAAAAATTTTATTAATGAATTAATGCAACCTTATCGGAGCACTTATCAATCGCGGCTGTTTAATTATTAATGGCGCACTTGGAGAACCGCACCGTCCTTAAGAAAGGCGGAAAGCTCCCACCAGGGAGTACAACTCGAAATTTCAATTACTTAAATTAATAACTTGCTATTAAAAAGCTTTAAAAGCGTGTTTGAATAGAGGAAGGGAATATTGTATTTTGTTTTTCGCGGGATTACCTCGGTGAATAAATTACACGATTATCAAATCGTACTTTCCGGTACAGGCTTTTTCACTTAAACAATAAAACTGGCGCGGAAATAAAACACCGAATGTTGTTGAAAATTTTAAATCGCGATATTCAAACAAGGGACCGGGATATGTGCCAGTGGGGGTTTATCTAAATATCGCTCGCAATAAGGGACATTGCTAAATTAAACATTCGAACAGTAATACTAACAAGGTTTTCTTACACGTTTCCCCTAGTTTTTTTAATGATTTCATGCCCTCGTAAAAAAATAATCAGGAGTAGTATCGACGGTTTGACATGCACGACGGCTATTTTGGCAGACTATTTCCTAAAGAAAATTTAATACGATTTTTTGTAATATGTATTTTTTATCTTTTTCTTTCAAAAGATTTACTGCAGGAACCCAAATTTAAATTTCAGTCAATGACAGACACTTGACATGAATATGCATGCACTACTGCAACTACCGCTCATTACAGCTAATTGGATTAAGTTTTTTGAAAGGAATAGCCCAAATAGTTTCTTTCCAAACATCCCGAAAACGTGGCCCCCACTGGATCTGACTCAAATTAGATTTTCCAAGTTCGTTTACACCTAATTCAGTTTCAAAATAAGGGACTAGCCTTCTCACTTCATTACAAAAGGAGGCAAACATGTATCGGATGTTCATTTAAATTTATCCGCAAAGTTGGCGTTGAAGAGTCGATTGTGAACGCACAACTCGTCAATCAGTCACACAAACAACGCAAAAAGTGAGGTTAGATTTAAACAGCTGTTCCGTGATCTGTAATCCGTGGTGCGATCACAATCGACTCTTCAACGCCAACTTTGACAGGAAATTTAAATGAACACCGGATACATACAGGGTTATTCACGAGAGGGGTACTTCTGATTATTTTTTTGCTGCAACCAACAATACCAATGGCACTAACTACTAAATCAAATATTTTTCTTTTAAATTATAAATCAAAGTAAGTTGGATTTAATTTAATCAAAATTCAACAAATAAATTAACAAATTAAGTTAATGTAACTCTCCATAAACGAGGATTATGTCAGTCTTTTTACACATTTTTGCTTTAATGTCAAAGATACAAGAATAAGAGCAATCGTGGATTCAGTTATAATTATGTATTTTGAAAATTTTAAATCAAGAAATCGTTGCAATATGTATAATAAGTTGCAGCAAAAAAAAAATTCAGAAGTACCCCAACCCTGTATAAGAGAATTTAGTGACTTTATTATTATGCATATTTTTTAGGAAACAATAAAAAAATTGTGTAACAGTAAGAACACATGTTTCACATGTTTCCCATTTTATCTTCATAATAAGAAACTCTGTTTTATTATTGCGAGTACTTTTGTAATCGACATTTAAAACCCCAGATTCTGTTTGTGGATCCCTCTTTACGAAGAAATTAATTTTATAAAATTGCTATCTACAGAAGACTGCACTTTAATAAAATTTAAGAGCGAGTTAGCGGTTTAATTTGTTGGCCGAAAGGCTGAATTTCAGCATCATTTATTTATCTAAAATATTAAAAATCGTGATGTTGACAAACAAACCAGATGTCTGCATCCAAAAAGACCTGGCAGAACAGATATGAAGATTTGTTTGATAGTCCCGCGCAGCTGGTTGCCTACACATTCGTCAATAATATTGCCGAAACATGTCGCGCATAAGCAACGCATTCATATGGAAACACTAAATCTGACAATAAGACGTGTAAAACAGCTGTTTCGAGGGACGAACAGAGTCAGTAATCGGACCTTTACCTTTATAGGGTAAGTGTTTTGCAGACAGTCGTCGAGTCGCAATCTTGATAAACTTAAAACACACCGGGAGAATATTTTTCGGCGAGTGTTCCTAGAATTTTTATTGTATCCCCTCACTCTCTCAATTTCCTTTTGTTACCACCTTATACTCGGAGAAACACAATTTTTGTATGAAACACTGTATACATTCTAAACAGGGCCGTTGCAACCGACGCCGCTCGCCTTGTCTAAATCGGCTTAGCGGAATTTTTTTCTTCCGGTAGAAGAAACTTCCAAAACGGATCGACTAGTTAAGAGATGCGCCGCCGCCTAACAAGTCCCGTTTTTATCCGAAAGCTTCATTGATAGAAGCAATAAAAATTGTGTTTTTTTTTATCTCCCGGTCCTGATTCATGCCCTTCGCCTTTCGATAAATACGGTCGACGTTTAACCATTCGGCGGAATAAGACACTGAGATGTGAAGGGAATTTGGAACATAAGCAAAGTATAAAATATTGAAGCGGCTGTAAGCCTGTATATTGCGGTCGGTACGTCGGCATGGCATAGACTGCGAAGCACAGCAGCTACCTTAGAATGTTAAAATAAAGTAAATCTACATAAAAACAGCAGTCACGAAGCGCTGATATTAGCGGTGTGAACCACAGGGGTGCAGATGTACGTGAAAAATAACCTCATAACGTGTGCTGCATATGCAGCTTTATACTCATCCAGTCCATTCATAAACGTGATCAATCCGGCCCATTATCTCCCAGCTTTTTTAATACGGGGCGTGCCGGATCGGTTTTATCGGAAGAACATTAAGAAGTTAACATGCACGCCGACAAAACTCCAACGTTCGGGGAGCCCTAAATCAAATCTATTGAATCGTCCGGTCTTATCACCGGAGTGCGGCGGCCGTGGAAAAATTCTCCATCACTCCAAAAAATCGAGCCCCACGTTCTGGGCGTCAAAATTTGTGTGACCAAAAGTTGGCCAGTGACAGCTCCGGGCTCCCAGGGGGTTTTTCGGGGCAGAGGGCGTGGGTTCGGATTTTTAAAAAATGGGCGCCAGGCAGCTATTGTCTTGAGCTGGTTGTTGCTTGTCCAGCTGCCGGGACAAGTGCTCAGATCTTACTCGTCGAAGGTAAGTAAAAGCAAACGCTTTCTGATCGTTAAACAAATTTTGGTTTATTCGGTTACTGCAAAATTATCCACAGAACAGTATTTGGTGGTTCGGTACTGGTTCACACGAATGCGATAATGGTTCGCTTGTAACTACTAGATGAAAATTGAAAGATGCGGAACCAGTACTTTTTGGTGGCCTTAATATCTACTTTGGTCGTAACCAGAAAAGCTTTTCTTTCACATGTGACCGAATCTTAAACTAAACATGATATTCTTCGACGAAATAAAAGATGTTTTGATTCCTGATGAGGAACCTCCCGAACTTAGACTTCCTTCTGATCGAGCTAATTATTAAATGTAAACTTAATGAAACCCAAGGTCAAGATTGGGGTGTCACCTTGACAAAAAATTAAAATTGATCCTGATAGGAAAGTTTAAATCGGTGAAGTTCCGAAACGTTAAATTTGACTGAAATTTCTTTAAGTTGACACTGGAGATTGAATGAAAAGGTTCTTACAAAAAAATTCTAAACACTTGCAAAGTTTCAAAAAAATTTTGTGAACATACAAAAATTATGAAAGCGAGAAGCGAGAAATTCGAGGCGTTCCTAAATTTTGCAATGCCGCGGTAAAAAAATATGGCGACTTAGCTTTATGACGGGTCTGTTGTCTCCTCGAATAGCGTCCTTTTGACTTGCGGTGTGACCTTGGCGATACGGTGCTCAAAATAAACGATCGCCTCTGCGAACGATGTTCTCCAAAATGGTCGCCTCTGCGAACGATCTGGCTACGAATCGCCCTGCGAACGATCTGGCTACGAATCGCCCTGCGAACGATCTGGCTACGAATCGCCCTGCGAACGATCTGGCTACGAATCGCCCTGCGAACGATCTGGCTACGAATCGCCCTGCGAACGATCTGGCTACGAATCGCCCTGCGAACGACCCCTAACGAATTGTCGTTAGTGTTGTGAAAATCGGAAGATTCGGTAATTACCTTTCAGCGAAAAAGGGGGTTCTTGGCGCTAAATCGAAGTCCTTCCGGCACTCCTTTACTCAAAAATTTTCGGTACTCTAAAGTTGCGATACGGTACTGGATCAATTCATCCAAACGGGATTGACTCTAAACTGGATCGAACCACCCCTAATACATGGTCTTAGTGAAATGAATTCAAAATTGAACGATAATTACCTCTATAGTGCGAGGGGTCACTCGACCACGAACTCTAAAAGGCGCTTCGCTGGCGTCGCTTCGACGGCTCTCGACGAAGTGTCCGACTTCCGCATTTTTAATCTCGGTACCGCAGTCCCATAAATCGCGAAAATCGTCACGCGCGCGATTCTCGACCTTATTCAGTTGTGCTATAAGGCGGGCTGCGCTTGCGTGGTACTGCGCAATCAAAAATGTGCATTTCCGGTGGTACTACACGTGCGCGTGTCATGACAGGTGGACCGTCATGGCGTCGGTTTGTTTACCTCGAAATTATACCGAGCGGGAGAATTCAGATTTTGGACGGTATTGTGTCGGTAAGTCGTGCACGTCTATCCTGATGTTAATTGCCGTAACTCGCAGGTCAAAAAAAGGACAGGAAGAAAGATGGGGTTGAAAAGAAGGAGATGACTTTCCGGCAAGTTACTAAAGAGGAAAAGGGACCCAACATTGCCGTACGGTCACCTATCGCTGAGAAGAGAAGAAGAGAAAGTGAAGAGAAAGAGAAAGTGAAAGTGGGGTTCTGAAAGATAGGTTGCAGCTCGCCAACCTAGAGGCGTGAGGCCACCTCAGCCTGACATTTGCGGGGGTAACATGTGTTCTTCCAGCCCCCCCGTGGTGGCTGGCACAAATGACTCTAAATTGAAACTTTCCGCTTCCGGAATGAGCGACGTAAAAAACTTGAAGGCAGGGTGGGCGCGTCGCGTTGCCAAATGCCGTGCGTTAACTGCTAGTTCCGGGTCTTCGAACTGCGATCTATTAGCCCCGCGAGCATAAGTAGGACCTCGTGGCCTCCTACTCCGGCCAATCGCCATTGTGGCGTTTCGTAACGCTACAACAGTCAAAAAAAAATGTCAGCCATTCATTGGATAAACATTTCGAGAGCGCGCCCCGGAGCACTTTTAATTAACTCGAATCCGAATGATAAGAATTATTACAATGAAAAATGTTTCATTTTACATATTGTTTTTTCAGCGGCGTTCCTGCATAATTTATTAAAGAAGCTTGGATTTTTATTAAAACTATGTACAAAGTAGCTGCCGTCGCGATCTTTTTATTTGATACTTAGGTTTAATGGAAGAGTATTATGATCTATTTCGTATTATAATTTCTATTATCCGTTACAAAAGATTTTTCGCTAGCTTCTCGTTGCAGAATTTAATTTAATTTGACAGACAGCGATAGGCGCCCTACTATTTATTGAAGACAGAACTTAATGACGGGACAAGACGGCGTAGGCTGGATAATTTTCTTCGAGAATGTTATTAATGACATCAGTTTTGGTATTTGCCTTTCTTAATAACGGAATTTCTAGAGAAACAACGCATGATCATTTTTGAGGTGGCTTTATTTGAAACTTTCTGAAAATAATGAGCGTGGGCGAGCGTTGACAAAGCTGATCGAAGAGAAAGGGACATTTCTGAAAACATTAAATTTTCTCTCAGCCTACGATACACTTGTACATATTATTTTTGTTGTGTTATCCCAAACATCTCCATGTCTCAAATTATATGCGACTCCACAAGCTTCGTAATATGAAACAAAACAATATTTTTTCTTGGATGTTTGCCGTTAGTTTTTAAAATAAGATTCAGTGAGTTTTTTAAGACTGGGCATAGGGTTTTACATGACTATTTCCTTCGAAAAATTTAAGCCAATCAAAAAACTCGAATATTTGAATTTTAGCCAATAGCGATCGATTTACAGCGATAATACTGCACTAGTGCAATTATCTATAATTTGCCCTGGTGCCAAATTTTCGCGTAGTCCTAATTAAAAATCATTTTGTATTAATTTTATATTTTAAAAAGAATTACGTTTATTTGTACTTACTTATCATGTAAATTTTTCTCAAGAAATAGTCTGCCAAAATATCCTTTCGTGCATGTCAAATTGTCGATAATTTTCTCTCGTGCGCTCCGCGCACTCAAGCAAATTATCGACAATTTAACATGCATGGATATTACTAGTGATAATTTTTCAACCGCCTGTTCACTTTAATTTTTGTGAAAATTACAAAGTCTAGCGTTTTTTTTAGATTAAACAAAAATATTATCTACCCTAAACATTACTATATTAACGATAGATTCATATCATTATTTATGTTATAACAAGGTTCTTTACTTCAATAAAAATTAAATGAAATGTTCAAAATGGCCTCCATAGCCAGCTAAACAATTACACAATCAATTACATATCAAAATTATAAATTTGAGGTGAAATTTTAGCCTACTAAAAATTAAAACTGCAGCAAACGGAATTTAAAAAAAAAAACTCTATTTGCTAGCTCGTTCCTTGCTTCTGGTTATTAAATTGAGATTGTTTCAATACATTTTCATATCCCACAACTTTACTACAAAACTGAGTTGAATATTTTCATGAGGACAAAAGTTAACAGGAGGTTGAAAAATTAGCATGTAAAACCCTATGGCCAGTTTAAAAAAAAAACTCACTGTATAAAACTTTGCTTGACATTAAAATAAAATTGTTTGACCATTTTTCCCCGAATGGCTCGATTCATCTTTGATACAACTCGCACATTTCGCCTTTGATGCCAAGAAATGTTTAAAAACATGTTAAAATTATAATTATTTCTGCAAGAATTTCATTGATGTGTGTACTTCTCAACAACTCTTGAATAGTTTCTTTGCAGTTTAAATGATGTCTCTACTTTTCTGCCTTTCATTAACGTTTCGCGTTCTTTTACACATTCACGAGTAATAATGAATCTAACAACATTTGTGATGCAACCAACAATACACGTCCCCCATAAATTTTTAGTTTGTGTTTTTATTGATTATTCCACATAATGTTTTTGATTAAATTTGTCAAATGTAATGCCGCGCATGTTGACTATGTTGTATAAAATTAAAATACATATATAATTTTTACATCCACATAATCGGTAAAAATGTAATGTTGGCTGCATTACAAATTTCGTTAGGCTCATTATTACTCGTGAATTACCCTATATAAGTAGTAACACTACAGCAGTTGAAAAGAAGCTGAAGGACCAACAGATGCAGAATTGAGTGGAAATAATTGAAATGTTGAAACACCGCACCATACTACGGAAAGGAAGATATTTAATATTTCCTTCTGCTTTTCGATTAGAATCAGTCGGATGACGTTTGTTTTAGCTTGAAATGTACATTTGCATTGACGAGCAATGTCAATAAAGGACAACTGACATTACTAGACTAGGGTAAATCCATATTTATAATAACGACACCCTCGATACTAACCGGCACTAAATGTATGGTTGGATGTATCCTTTGTTCGTGGGCAGTAATCTAATGGAATATGTAGCTTGATTTACAACAGGATCTTACTAATCTATAGAAATAAACGAAAATGAGACATATCGAGCGTTCAAATGAAATCCTGGGCTGAGTAGGCGTTGGAAAAAGTAAACCGTTTAGAACAGTGTAAAGTTTGAATTTCCCGCCGTTTGACACGAATCATGTCATGTTTATGTCTAATTTGGATATAATTGAACATGTTTGTTTTCAGCAAAGGGTGCCCTTAGATATTTTCTTCGAGAATAGGAATCGTTAAGTCATTCTATTTTTAATGTAAAACATTGCAAGGAAAGAAAAAAAGAAAGATTTTTTTGGCTGTAAATTTTAGGTTAGCTGTCAACATGCTCCAATTAATCTACGCTTTAATAAAGCACAACAATTGACGATCTCCGACGCCTTCCCAGCCCAGGATTTCATTTGAACACGCGATACATGGTTGAAAAACTTTCATCTCCAAATTATCCTTTTCTTAATGGTCAACATAGAAGTCAATTTGACACTTGACAAGTTTGCATAAAAACACTTTCGATTATGAATATATTTGGAAGGAAAAACGGGAACGGAAATCAAATCAAGGTTGGATGTTGTTCTTCGGGATTCATCACCTTAATTTTCCACCTTGAGTTTTTGGGTTTCTGCATTCAAGCGTAGCCGTACCCACACAAATGATTAACCACGTTTTAGGACGGCCAAAAACGGCGACCACACCTGAAATTGCGAATGTAATCCACGATGTGGTTTTTTGGCAGATCGCCGAATAAAGGTGCGTGAGATTGCTGAAGCCGTAAGGAATAAAGATCTCCTACGAGAGGGTATTTCATATTTTGCACAACGAATTGGTTTTAAAAAAGCTTTTTGCAAGATGCTCAGTCCGGAGCAAAAGTGCGTTCGAGCTCAAACATCAGCTGAGTGTTTGGAAGTGTTTCAACGGAATCCAACGGATTTCAACAGACGATTTGTCATTATGGATGAGACCTGGATTTACCACTATACCGGAAATAAAAACTGTCGAAACAGTGGATTGGACCAGGTGAATCGGACCCAAAGAAAGCGAAAACCTTGCGATCAGCTGGGAAAGTGATAGCATCGGAATTTTGCTAATTGATTATCTTCAGAATGGGGAAACTATTAATGGCCAATACTACACAATACTTTTGGCGAAGCTGAAAACAGTAATTCAGGAAAAACTCCCTGGAATGGTCAAGAAAAAGGTGTTATTTCACCACAACAACACACCTGTTCATTCAAATGCAGGTGCCTAACAAGAAATAACGGAATCGAGGTTCGAACTTCTTGGGCGTCCACCGTATTCGCCTGATTCGGCTCCCTCCGTCTTTCATTTCTTCCCAAAACTGAAAAAAAATTTAGAAAGAAATTTCGGTCGAGGAGGAGGTGATCGATGCCGTTAACACTTATTTTGAGGATCTCGAAGAAAGTCACTTCCGGGAGGGAATTGAAAAACTGGAGAAACGTTGGACCAAGTGTGTTGAGCTTCGAAAATAAAATATAATTAAATAAACTTTATGTTCTTTTCACCCTCATTCCGGAAACTTGCCAATCGACCCTCGTTTATTATTAGTTAACGTTATTGAGATAAAATCTTTCTTGAAACCCGTTTTTACAAAGAGCGTTAAAAAATGTGATCCTTGGTCCTTGCTTTTGCTTGCGTTAACGATGCAGCTTCACCAGCTGTCAAACGTCATTTATTTACCGAACAAGCAGTGGTGTGAATTACTTTTTTTATATTTTATTGATAAAAACAGTTGTTTTTAGAATGAACCAACTTGGAGTTTTTCTGGTTGTTTTGGTGCTGCATTTTTACTATAAATTAATTATTTCATTTATAATAAAATAAGCAACAAGATGAGTTTATCTCTTTGTAGCCCGGGCAAGTTAGCTTAAAAAATAGGGGTAAGGTTACTATAATTCGCATAGAGCTGAAAATTGGTATGAATGTTGGGAACACCATTATAAAAGAAATGTAAAAAGTCCCCATCGCTCCCACATCTGCAAAAAAAGATATTGAAGGTCAAAGGTCGGGAAAATGGGTTTTTCGAATTTTTCAGCCAAACGGTAAGTTTTATCATAAAAATAGATCAGACAAAAATTGTAGAGCATGCAATTCTCTATAAAAAATGTTCTTATACTTTTTTCCCTAAGAATAACCATTTTTGAGATATAGCGATTCCAAAAGCTGAAAAGGTTGTGTTAAATTGTTTGAAAAACAAGACTCAGAGGCCGATTTCATTTTAGCTCCAACGGCTAAAATTACTAATCCAATAACAATCGAATGTTTAAACTTAGAAACAATCCGTTGAAACCAACCGAGTCTCCTAACCGACAATTTTTCTGTTAAATTTAATTCGTTCCCAACAATCTATTAGCATTCACTCATAACCAAATACACTTCTACATTTCCTTATGACTAACGGATTTTAACGAACTTCTATCGACAGTCTAAAAATTACAACACGAAGAAGACAGTACACTTGAAGCACCATCAGATAACTATCAATCAGACGAATAATTTTCCCCTATCGCTTTTATCATCTCCAATAGTACCATTTTTCAATTGATACAATATTTTTTAATGAAACAGAACCACAATAGATCGTGGAAGAGGCCTACCGGGAAAACCACGTTAAAAAAAAACGCGCCAAGCACACTACCTTACAGGTGTCCATATTATGAAGAACACAACTTTTTGAATCGCTATATCTCAGAAATGGTTATGCTTACGAAAAAAATGTAACAACATTTTTTATAGAGAATTGCATGGTCTACAATTTTTGTCTGATCTATTTTTATGATAAAACTTACCGTTTGGCTGAAAAATGCGAAAAACCAATTTTTGCGACCTTTGACCTTGAATAACTTTTTTTGCAGATGTGAGATCGATGGGGACTTTTTACATTTCTTTTATAATGGTATTCCCAACATTCGTACCAATTTTCAGCTCTATGCGAATTATAGTAACCTTGAATGTGTTCGTTGCCCGGGCTATTTGAAGGAAATGTCAAAGCATATCAACTAAACGGACGACATCTATTTGAAAAAAAGAAAAAACCGTAGCCTCCTTGACCACAATCTTTTGTAAAATACGATACGATACAATCCCTATAATCTTAGAAGTACTATTATAGGATAGTTTAGACGTCTAATGAAATATTTCTGCCTCCACAACAGTCGCTTTTTTACTCAGTTGTTTCCTAATTTAACTGTGGTGCATCTATTTTTCCACTGCATTTTTCTTACTTGAGTCAAATTACATCAAAACTTTCCAAACAATCTGTGACATTGTCGACGCTTTCAGAAATATGGTGGTGAAATTTGGCACCACATTTTAGCAATCTCCGAAAAATAATGCCGACATACTTAGACTTTATACAAACGGTTACATTTATGAGCTTCGTTTACAACTCTTTTTTATTTCTTACAACCCTATTGGATTTTTTGAGGAAAGTATGTTGTCTTTACGACTGCGGTGATATTTACAGCCATCGAGTAAATTTATTACGGCCACATTTCTGTTGAAGAATAAAAGAAATCGTATTATTGTTCGCGGTGAAAAAATGCACCGGTCTATATCCGAGAAAATAAAACTCAAGTCAAATTTGGCTTCTGTTTTCTGGATTTTTTATTTCCGAACAAATAAGACAAAGAATGTTTTCGACCTCGTGCCGAGAGCATTTAATCGAATGAAAGTGTCTCGTGGGGCGGTCCGTAGGTGGATGTGTTGCAAATGTAAATCAAGTTAAAAATGTATAGACACAGGGGGATTAACCAGACCGTTTATGCTAATTTCAGCAGCTTCTCCAGGCGACCACGTTTTTATATTGTTTACAAGCTGTTTAGTAAATTAACAAGGGCGGCCTCATATTTCGCGTGAGGCAGCGGCTGTATTGGGCTCCGGCGTTCATGTCTCTTTTCCGGGAGCTTTCTCAAGACCGACATTTACAATTTAAACATCGTAAAACCTCGTACAATTAAACGGGGCGCGGTGGAAGTTACCAGTACCGACCGGGGTTGAGATAATAAAGTCGACAAGTATCTTTATTTAAGCTTTGGGAACTAATGCTATAAATCTAGATCCCTTTATTCTCGAATAGATTAACCGGGATACAGTTCAGATACTGAAGAACATAACCTAACAAAAACGGCCAACTGAAACGTAATCATTCTGGATCTAGCATAGTCCGGTCGGGGGGGTTGCGGCTCCTGTGGCTTGATCCCCCAGAATCCCCCTCGGGCTGCAGCATTGAGTGTTTACTGGAGAGAGAACTGGCTTAGTAACGCAAACCACGCACTTGCCTAAGATAAATACCGCCGTAAGTGGAACGAAGTGCCGGGAATTTAAAGAATTAATCGAGTTTTAATGTTAATTGGATTATTTTATTACCCCCGGACGAGACCGGGGGAAGAATCCGGGGAGAATCAGGTGAATCTCATCGAGATGGTGAACAATGAAGGGAACAAAGACGGCGCACAAAGATAAGCGTAAACACACGTTGTTACGGTGGCAGACTCGACCATTAATTTTATTTAAATCTGGTTTACACCTAACATTTGATTTTTATAAATTATGAGAGCGACGCAACATTCCCGTTGTTATTTGTCGGCGCAATAACGAGTTCATGTTGTGTTATTTTCCTTCGGCAAAACAGATTTTTCCTCGATAAAAATGCGACCACGCGACTCGAACGCCCTCGAAAATTAATTTCTACGAGAAAAAAGGGATTCACTTAATTTCTTTTGTAAATACCAAACGAGTTACGGTCAATGAAAACGGGGTTGGAACAAAACCAGTCTATAATTTAACTAAAAGCAAAATAGTTTGTCCGAGAAACAAGGGAGGAAATTGAACGTAAAGTCGTTCGGTTAGCGTCAGCCTTATTTCACGTCCTTTCAGTCGGTTTATGTCGTCCTTTTGCATATTCAGTCAAGCATTGAAGAGATCATAAATAAGTATTGACTCTCCTTATTTTATTTTCCTTCCTTTTTCATAATTCCATCTCCAAAAGAGTTATTATGTTCGGTTTTTGGGACGTAGTTCTGGTTCGTAAGCTTCCCAAATTTTCAGCAAATTACAAACAGTTTTCCTTTGAGGAGATGATTTTTTCCCCTCTGCAATTATCGAATTGAAAAATTACTATCATGTTTCAGTCGCCGGTAATAATTCCCATAAATAAAAAACCGAATTTATGTCCCTTTAAGGAGTACACGAAACGTTTTAAACGAAATATAAAAAATGTTTCCTGAATCGTTATTAATTGTTGGGAGGAAATTCAACCGCAGAATGTTAGTCCCAGGAACGTACATACTGTTCTAAATTCAAATGTGTTTGCTAAACTAATAAATTTCCGCTGAATATGGATGGAGCGGATATTTATTGATTTCGATAAAATTGAAGTGTTTTTCTAACATCTACGGAACGAATTGATTTATACAATAGCCAACCCCCAGCAACAAAAGCTAAAAGCTACTTTTAGTTTTGTAACGTTAATGCTTTTGTTTCAAGCGAAATCCTGGGGGTCTAATGCGAACATGAAAAATCTAATCTGGGAGCCTTTAGACAGCCGCCTTTGATAGAAAATTTGACTTGCTAGAAAGGAAAATTCGATCAGTTTTAAAAGAAAACTTATTTAAAACAGTTTCACTTTAAAGTGTTGACACTGGAAGATTCCTAATTTAAGGAAAATAAAATCGGTGACAGTTTCTAAAAGCATCAGAAATCTAAAGACGCTTTGTTTTATCTGATTCCGAGGAAATAAATATAAAGTTTTTTTTTTAAACGTAGGTAAATAAAGTATTGATCCTGGCGGAGAGCACTTGTCATGAAAGTATCTTATTTTAGGGAGGGTATGGAAGAGCACAATCTAATATGCACCTATAACATTATATCTAATAATATCCTCCACCATTTCACCTTTCAGTATCTGTACAAATAAAATTTTCCGTTTTGTATGAGAATTTTTCAACGTAATATAGTAGAGAAAAACATACACATAAGGAAGTGGCGATAAGAGATTATTCTTATACGAAATTTAAACATTTTCCACATCGATCATGCAGCTCGCCGATACTACTCGGGGCGATTACTCGAGGCATTTGTAGGGGCGCGATTTTCATAAATGCCCCCGAAAAAAGAAATATTGGCTCAGAATGTGGCATGTCTAAACTTACTTTGTCATACATCATGTTTCCGTGTAAAAGTTATATAAGCAAAGTTTTAAATAATGTACCTTCAGAAGGATTTTAAAAACTGCACAATATAACAGAATGAACACAACGTTCTGATAAGATCTCAATTTTCCATTTTTACTGCAGCGGTCGTAAGTGCAATCGTAAAATAAAATTATGAAAATGAATGCGTTTTTCATTAGCTACGCTCTCGAGCAGTCCCTTTCACTCGACTACCTATTGGATTTTTGGCTTTGAATGGGGAGAAACTCTCTCACGCAATATCTTACAACCTTGAGACGTATGAAAGAAAAATAAGAATTTCGCTTGTTATTGTGGAGTTGCGTTGAATGCGGTAAATGGAAGTGGTCCAAGTTCGCCTTATTTGAGAACTCGGCAAACATTTGATTTCATATTGAATTTTTAAGGACATTCCAAATAGTTTGGGCATCTCGGGCGTCTCCGAAGGACGTTTCATTAATTTTTCACTAATTCCCGATGTAAAAGGCGATATGCACCCCTAAACACGCCACATTGCGTTATATTTTAGCACTGGTAGAGATCTTGGATTTTCTCATGGGCTATGAGTCATATCTGCGCAAACAACGAATATCGGCTGAAGGAGACGCTACAGACCGACCGGAAAACATCGTCATTCGTCTCTCTCTCGTCTATTTGTGTGTATTTAAATTTGAAAGTAGTCCACGTTTTCGGTTTTCACTCAAAGATTTTTCATTCCGCCTTCGCACAAATGTTTCCAAGGTCACAGTCCATGGGAGAATCCAACACCTCTAGTTTCCTTCCGAGTCTTTTTCGTTTTGTGCAGTTACGACCGACGTAACAACTGCACGTTCTATCGCTGCACTGAAAATTTTACAAACCATTTTTAGTTTTTCACCCGTTTCGTGCAATGCGGAAGCCGAAGATTTTCATTGGACGTAATCCTTTGTTACGGTCGTTCCACTATTTTAATAAAAGATTTTCAATTTTATTCGAACCCCAGCGGTAATTATTATAGCGCAGCGGTGAAGAAGATGATCTCTTGGAACAGCACAGGTCACTGTTATTATTCCTCGGAATTTTAATACGAGCATGGGAAAAATCTTAACTTTCAGCTACTGTTCCCGAAATATGATATACTGAATTTCATGAATTTTATAATCGGCAATCTCTTTCGTACCATGTAGGGAATCGAACATCTATACTTTTATGTAAAATAACTAAAAATTTGCATAATATTAACGTGTTCTTCGAGCATGTTGTTTTTGATGTACGTTTGCTTACCAGAAAAAAATTAAAATATATTATAAATTTTAATCCAAAATTGATTTTTGTGAGGTACGAAGCTTTTGTAGAACACTGCCAGCAGATTTTTTTCTTGAGAAAGCTTTTTACCCACAGCGTAATTAACAAGTGAGGTGGAAAATCAGTTTCCGTCCCAAATTCTAATTTTAACGAAAGTTGTTTTTTTTATTTGCGGCTGAAAATACCAGGACTTATGATGGATGTCCACTCCTCGAAAAAAAATTGACACATCCTTTTCGTCGTTCTCTTAATTTTTTTGGCGTTGGATGACTGTTTTACAGCATCTGAAAACAGCGAACGGCCGAAAAACCGCATCATAACATGTAACAACATCGCATTTTTCATTGTGCGAAAAGCCAATTTGTCAAAACCCGTTTTCTTCCATTTTGTCAACTAGGAAATTAACGCACGACGACACAAATACCGACATAGTTGGCAACGTTTCCGTCGAATTGGGACAATGCAGTAAGGTGGTCGCTTAATTTGATCAGACCGCCAAATTAATATCGGTTCATTGTCGTTGGTGTAAATCGAGGGTAGTTCGGAAGGGTGAAATCTGCGCGAGGGTAAAAAATGTGCGAATATTAGTTGGTAATTGAGGGTTCCGCCGGCTAATTATTACAAAACACCATTTGCACTTAAAGTCAATTTAATTAGTTTTGTTCTCGGCCAATCATAATTAATGGCAGTTTTATGGAGAACACTAACGAGGTTATTAACGAGAGTGAACTTAAGTACCCGGCTTGCATTATGCAAAAATACACGCTGGATAATTTTTATTTTATGGTTTCGAGGAAACAGTGCTCCTAATTGCTGCAGTGCGCATTTTACTTTGTAATGCAATTTCTGTTTACAATGTAACCTGAAAGAGGTGAGGATCATTTGCATTTGAATTTTTCGACTATCTGAAACGACTCTCGTATTTACGAGGCATGAACGCTGAATATTCCACTGTTGGACGACTCTTCATCATAAGCAATGATTAACAATTTGCGGTCGTGTTGTTTTTCGCCGGAGTGCAATAAAGAGGACGCCGACCGACGCCGAAAGGACCAAATCGTCGTTAAAAATTAACACGCATTCTTTCTCACTGCGAAGACCCGGAAATTTACACGACCATAAACTGTGTACACTTGCTATCGCGATAATTTCTACGATTCGCCGGAATTACATCATTTGCCTACGCAAGATCCACCAACCAACAGCTGGGACGTTTGTTCTGACAAGTGGTTTTATTATCGTAATACCATCTCCATTACGACGGGACATTTCAACAAAGCCTGATTTACACTGCTCAGATTTTGCCCGATTTCGACCCCACAATTCATTTTTCTCGTCTGATTCACATTTAAGAGTCCACAACCTTTCACGTAGCGCCTATAGTAATTTTTTACGGATTTTATCTACAAAATTAACTTTGAAGCAATACTTGTCTTTTGGTTGGTCAGTATGCATTATTTATTAAATATGTATAATAATTAATTTGTAATTAAATAAAAACGCGAAATCTTTTTTTTTTCTATTTTGCGTTTAGAATAAGTCTATTCCAAATGACGTCATTTGAGTGCTTTAATAGGTCGTTGGCGTGTTAAACTAATATCTATTCACTTTGATTGTGACCACAACGAAAAACATAGTACCTATAGTAAATTCAAAAAACTCCTGGACTGTCAAAATGAAATTTGAAATAAAATGTCTGTTTTGACTGTACTTGGGTATAAAAATTTTTCGCTGGAGTGTACCATGTCAAAATCTAGTTACAAAATATGTTTAGGTTATGTTTTTAATTTAATCGTTGAACAACGCGTTGAAATAAAAATGCAACTAAAAGAACTGGAGCAATTTAATAAAAAACACAAAGAAAAACAGAAGGTGACACACGATAAACTGAAAGTAGGTAACAAAAATAAACTAATCTGTTTCAGAATCAGACGAAAATTGAAAATCACTTTCCATATCTGAGTCAGATTCCGCTAAAGATATAATTATGGGTGGAATATCTCTAATATCAGAGTTACCCATCATAGTTAACCAATCAGCTTTAATTAATTTTTCCAGTACTACATCCTGCATGTAATATTGTGAATCGCTTCCCCTCACATTTTATTTTATGCGGATTTGCACGAATATCATCATCACGCACCCACATTCTGACCTGACTTCCATTTTGAAATATCCAGGTCTCATCAAGATAAATAAATTCTATATTTTCAAAATTTTCAAGATATTGCAGATATTTTTTTAAAAATTTTAACTTCAAAGCTTTTATGTGGGGTTTCTCTGACAGGACTAGTCTATTGTTGCCTTTTTTGTATTTATAACCCATTGTTTTGATTATATTATAAAGTGTAGTGCGACCTTTATTAAATTCCAACTCGTTTTTAGCATAAAAGTGTAAATCGTTTACAGTAAAGTGGTCCCCTTTTTCGTGGTAGCGATAAATTTGCCGCGATAGTTCTTCTTTTAGAAAGTATAATTCAAAACTATCAGTACTAATTTTTTTTCTGCCTCCTTTCTTCGAATCAACAAAGGGTTCTCCAGATTCATATTTTGTAATAATATTTAACACTTGATTAACACTTATCTGCAAAATTTTGATTTGTGAATTAAAAGAACGAACACCAATTATTAGTTAACAATACTGAAAATATACGAGCGGCTTTGGCACAAATTTGTAATTTCTTCCCGTTATCGCTTTTTTTTTGTTCTTCATAATAATTTGTTATGGCCCTCTTCTCTCGCGCCAATAGAACCACCCTAGTTCGTTTTGCATTTTCCATTTTAAGCTTCTTACAAAATTTACTTAAATAAGTTTGCAATTTATTATTTGACAATGTCAATTTAAACAAATGAATAATTTGAAAAATCAAAAAAATCATGGATACCAACTGGGCAATATGAAAGTAACTAGTGATTTAACCAACCTAACAACTGCAAATTTGATTTTGACAGTCCAGATGTTTTTTGAATGGACTTTATGTAGGCGCTGTTTAGCTGTGTGCTGCATACGTTTTACACTAAATATTTGTGTGGTGTGAACATGATGTGAAAATGTCAGAATTGTCAAAACTTGACCATGATAGTAAAGCAATGAAATCAATATTTGAAGTAGGAGAAACTAAAAACGTCTGTCTGATTCCGTGATCACGTCTGTTGAAAAGTGGGGTTATATCCAGGTACAGATTATTTAACGTAAAAACTTCGAAATCACCTCATGCAATTCTCGATATTAATGAAGAACGAAGGAAATGGTCATTTGACAGTAAGACAAACGCGAAAAATGCCTGGGGATTACCTACTAAAGGCTAATCAGAACTTTCAATTAGCATTAATTAATACAAATATTTTCAGATAAAAACTAATCAGACAGAAAGTTCAAAAAAATGATTTACAGGGGATGAAAAGGCAGAACGTACCAAACTACAACACTTACTAGCCAAAATGTACAACAAAAAAGCACAAATAGAGTTTTTTATTGGTGATGTTCGTCTTTTTGAGGTGTTTTCCCGTTGGCTTCAATAAATGTCTCGAAACAAGTCAATATTAACCGTTTGGTCCCAACTTTGAGAAGACGACGTGGCATTTTTATTTTGAATTCTAAAATTTTGTACCAAAACTAAATTTTATAGATATGCGCACAGTGTACGTCGAAAAACGTTTGCGCAAGTCGTTCTCCGTTCTGTGTGTCTTCTGTGACTGTGAGCGTGACGTTTCTGTCAAAATGGCGCCTCCGAGAGTTGCCAACTGCGACTGGATTTAGTGTTATCTAAAATTCCCTATCAATAACCTAGTAACTAAAAATTTACTAGGGAGTGGTCACAATCAAAATGCGATAGATTATAGTAAAATTTACTGTATCGATGTTGGTAGCGTGAAGTGTTAACTGACAGACGTCAAAAAATAAATCTCGCAGAGAACAAAGCAAATTAATAAATAACAATGAACAAAACGTTTAATTTTCATTCTGAGATTTGGACTTCTCCGGAAGTAAATTTTTTAACTTTCTTCAGCATTCATTTTCAAACATCAAATGCGAAAAAAAAATCTGACGTTTTAAATTAATTTTTTTCACAGCCGGCTGGCTAAAAGTATGCCACATAAAAAAATGTCACCAACTACCGCAAAATTCCCTACATTTAAAATTTTTATTTTTTTATTTATAAAATGATATAAAGCGGCAAAATAGAAAAAATAGTATAAAAGATTCGTTGCAGAAGGTCCTTCAAGCACTCATACTATTTTCGAATTTTTTTGCAGTGGAACATTTTTTCGACACAAGGAAACACTTATTTGATAGATAATTGAAAGACGGTGGTCCGTGACTTTTTCTTTTTTTGTTTACTATTATATATATTTTTTTTGATATTTATAAAAAATAAATGCAAAAATAGGCAACCAAACATACTTAAGACGATGCTCCCTTTGTTGCTGAAACATGATTTATGACTTCCTTGGTGTGTTATTTTTGCTACATACTTGGTCGCACCAAGCAGTACGAAGAGATACAGCAATTTCAAACAGTTGCAACGTTTCCACATATTGTTATCAAGCCTTGAGGGATAAATCTAATTATTCCTATAATTTGAATAAACTAACCGTTTTGAAAGCGATACAACGAGTCAGCTTGGCCAAAGTAAATATTTGTTGCTGCATAAATAAGAACTCGATGGTGCATCCGTTGTGTCGCAGACTCGAACACTCGGTACTGCTGGGTGAAATGTATCAGGTTCCTTCGTCCAGCTTATAACTAATTCAATTAGAGGTACCTACATATGTGACCCGCACTGAATGTATAATTGAGAAATGGCTGTTTACATCTGTGACCCCCCAGCGGGCCGGTGCTCCTGGGTCTGGGTAAATATCGGATATGATCATTAATTCCCGGGGGATCCTACAAAAATTTTAACTCGAGCATCGTTTGTTTTCGCTGAAATTCTCACCAGACCCTGAAATTATATGTACGCACACGCAATGTTAAAACATCAAATATTTGGGCGGTTAAGTGGAAATTACGGCCATTCTTTTCCGTTCTTGCAATTTAGGATAAGGAATTAACAATTCCGGAACGGGGAATGATTGAATTATGAAATGAACCGGCAGAAATTTTCTTCTGGGTGATTGTTGAAGTTTCGCAGCGTCACGCGGCGAACAATTGCGAATTTAATACCACACGCGGAAGCTCTGCTAGATTTTCCTTCAATTTAATTCATAATGTACGTAATAACGTAACAAAGGCTGCGAGAAATTTGTTTATTAAGGTTAACATCAAACCATAATCTCTCCGCTCTATATTATCTAATTTTGCTAGCCCCTTGGAGTGTTTTTTGTTGATTCGGGCGGTTCCTAATGTCTAAGTGAATTATATCCCCACAAATAACAATCCCACTAAATTCGCCACAACCCCGGATTTTTTAAACTCGCTCCTTCCTTTTCTACACCAAATGAAACCGAAATTTATCCCCATTTTTCAAGTATTCTTTAATGGCGACCCGAACGATAAGAAAATCGCAGTCCATAAAACTCGCTCTAATTACAGACCATTATCTTACCAAAGATCTCACTGAACAATCGATAACACGATCTGTGGAAATTTCTCCTGAAATATATCATGCGTTCAAACGAAAACCTGGGCTGAGTAGGCGTTGAAAAAATGCACCATTTGGAACCGTGTAAAGTTTGACACGAATGACATTTGTTTATGTTTAACTGAGCGCATGATTGAACATGTTTGTTTTCAGCAAAGGTGCCCTTAGATATTTGCCTCGAGAATATTCTTCAATCCAAAAGATTGCGAAGAAAGAAAGGAAATAGAAATATATTTTGTTTCTATATTTTAAGTTAGCTCTAATTACAACTGTCAAACAACTGTCAATTTACATTTTAAAAAAGCAAAACAATGGACTGTTTCCAAGGCTTTTCCAGCCTAGGATTTCATTTGAACGCCCGTCTCATACGTAGGACACTACAGAAGGTAAACTCTGTCCACTCATAGATTGCTTGACATAAATGTTACTAAAAATGTTCACTTTACGCTACAACAAATAGATCCGGCGCGAAATTTAAAAAAATGGAAAGAGCAGGTTTACACGTGATGTTTTATTATTATTCTGCATGTTTGCACTTAGGAAAGACGAAAGACGAAAGAAAACTTCAGTACAGTAGGAGTAATATATTAGGTTTTATTAATACAGGGTATTTCACGAGTGCCCAACGGAATAAAAAATGCAACCCACAATACATTTTGGAATTTTCGCTACTGGCTGCTGGCTACTGAAATTAAAATATCCAGCTTTTTTCGGAAATGACTAAACACAAGCAAGAGATTATTTAATATGTACTCCTATTTAATGCATGAACAAAAATTACCTCTGTATCATTTTCGATGTTTGTAATTAGATTCTTGAGGCACGCACTCACTTCACAAATTTATAAAAATCAACAAAAAATCGCAAGGGAACAGATCAAAACAGCAACACGATCAAAACTAATAAGTTTTATAACCAGAGAATCGCAAAACAAAGCTCTAAAGATGAAAAATCGCAAATCTAAATGCTTAAACCACTTTGACAGATGACAGAACTGACAATTTCAAATTTGAAATGTCATATAATTTATTTTTCGCGTGGGTTTCATAACAACCAATGAGAATCAGTGGCGCGAATGCTTCAAGATATTACCAACACAATCTATGATACTTTCTTAATATTTTAATGTTATGGTTTGGGGATTTTGTTATCTAAGGATATTTAAAAAAATACATTCTATCAGTGGACGTACCTAGTTTTTTTTTCTAGATCGTTTTCTTTAGATTCGAGTGATCAAAATTTAATTGTTACGTTTTTGTGGTTTGTTAGTAATTCATCGTTAACTGTGGAACAACTCAATTCAGTAGTTTTCTTTCTTTTGTGAATATCAAATAGATTATACATTTTTAATCGACCACGACTTGTTGACAAACACTTCAAAAACGTCTCATCTATCGGTGTTCTTTAATGTTTAATGGCGATTCAATAATTTTATTCAGATTCACGAAATACTCAACTATTTATCGGACGTCCATCTACTCCAATCGATTATTTTTCTTTGCAACTGGGTCGAGACAGTGATTGTTTTGTGAAAACATCGTCCTGACATATTCCTCCCATCTTTTTTTGCCTCAGAAGAAATATTTTGCTGTCTCAGCTTAATATGCAAAACCGTGTATTCTTTAACTGGAGGAGTGGAGTTACTATAAAAGGTTTCAGGATCTCCAGGAAACATTTTAAAACCAGAGGATTTTCCGGTCCTGTCATAACACGATAAATCTGAAAATAGAGATTCTTTGATATTCGCCAAGTCGAACTGATTGGAGGGCAAATATTGTTTTTTCTATTCTTGACTTGTAAATTCGGTTTACAAATTCAGACAAAGAAGAGGTCGTGTTTTGCTAACAAAGTTCTTGGGTTCTTCGTTCAGACGAAAAAATTCACCTCGACTTTTGTTTTGCATCATGCTTCCCCGCTGGCGCTTTAGAAATGCATCTAGTGAAATGCAGGGCAATAAAATGTGCGTAAAGTGGCGTTCATCGCGCCCGGAGGAAGCCTCTGCATTACTTGGTATTCCTCCGGTGTTGCAATGTGCACATACGGCGGCATTATTAACATATAGACCCCGGGAAAATATTTGTCGCAGGGGTCCTTCGTTGATGCTTTCTTTTGAATTTATTGCTATGAAATATCAAAGTTGGGGTCGTGCGCGGACTAGGGACAAATAAATATTGAATTCTCCGTGTGTGGAAATGTTATCTTGCGGTGGGTGAAATCCGACGTACGTGCCCCGATGGTCTGCACGGTTTGGCTTGAGGGATTTCCACAATTACGCCTTTACAACACTTCATCGAAACTAACGAAATTTAAAGCCGCTGCAGCAGAGCTTTCGCCCAAAAAATTCATAAACGATGACCGTGAACTTTCAGTGTTAAATATGTCGATAGGGGTTTAGCTGCGCCGCAATCGTTGCTTAAATTTTTAAACCGAATTGATTCGGCCACTTATCAGCGCATTCGCGCAGGGTAAAACTCATCCGCCACTCAAAAATAGGGTGATCTTATTTTTCTCCATATTATACATTTTCCGGGGACGAAGAGATGCACGTAAAAAGTATTAATGGTTTTCTGGTGTAGATTTTAAAATACACTTAAGCGAACTTAGATTAATGATTTGATATTTTCTTCTTCACACTATGGTTATCCGGCGAGTCGAAATATCAAGTTTTCTTTCCGAATTTATTTTAAAAGCCTGCAGAACCAATACGAAGTTTATTTCGAGAATATAGGGCAAAAGGAAAAGAGGAAATTCAATAATAACAGAATGTTTTAATTATTTCTTAGATTAAAATTCCGCAAACGCCGTGCGCTTCAATAAAACTGAAGACATTTTAAAAATGTGAGAACAGTTATATTCCTTGCAGTTTTTACAAAGAGTGTAAGGAGGCGCCGGAGAAGAACTGGAGCACGAAAATAGCAGAATTACTGCTTTGTATGTTTAATCCGGCCGTATATCACTGAAATATAATATTTTGCGCTCGGGAAAAAAATTAAAATCAAGCAGGATTTCCTTGCATGGCCGCTAACAATGAAACATCATCCAGGATCTTCGGGGAGTCATCTCGGAAAATGATCCACGGCCGCGCGAAGAACAAATAACAAAATACCACACATTTTTCTTCAAGATTAAATCTAGTAGATTTAATTGTAGGTTTACAACGTTCTAAAACATTTTTATATTCTCGTTATGCATTGTTTATTTCTTACAAATTGCCAACTCCACGCACCCACGTAAGTGAACAGATGGAAACATAAAAGAACTAGTTAAGGACGTAAAATGGGGGATTTATTACCTAATACGGTAGTGCACTTTTGTGACGTTTATATTGTTACAAATCTCCGTTGGGGCCATCCGATCTCAAAGCATTAACAGCGGCGGAGTCCAGGAGGCAAACCTCCAGAGAAAACAGATTAACGATTTTGAACTGGCTGTAAAAAAAGTCTATTAGTGAGAATCATTAAACTTGGATGTGTTCTTTTAAACACCAATAAAGAACATACTTCCACATTTTATTTTTTATGTAACAAATTAAGAGTTAATCTGATTCCGTTCCGTGTTGACTAAACCCACCTACAAAGTGAAAGAAAATTTAAGCCAGTTGAAGTATTGGGTGTTCATTTAAATATCCGGTCAAGGAGTCGATTGTGAACGCACCACTGGTGTGAAAACACAAACAATGCAAAAACTGAGGAAAGATTTAAACAGCTGTGTTCACAATCGACTCTTCAACGCCAGCTTTGACCGGAAATTTACATGAAAACCCGATATCTTCGTTAAAGTAGAAAAATACAGTGTGTAATGTGTGTAATAACTGTGTAATGTGAAGAAAAGTGAAACTAAACTAAACATTAGACAGCTTTAAGTGATAAAATATGACACAATAAATGCTAAAGTGGCTTACACCTGATTTTAGAACCTCTGCCGACTATATCAGGCGTTCAAATGAAATCCTGGGCTGGAGAGACGTTGGAAACTGTCATTTGTTTTGCTTTTTTAAAGTGTAAATTGACAGTTGTAATTAGCGCATGTTGACAGCTAACCTAACATTTATAAACAAAAATCTTTCCGTTTATTTTTTCTTTATCTGCATGTTTTGCGTTAAAAATTCCTATTCTCGAAGCAAATATCTAAAGGGTGGCCCTTTGCTGAAAACAAACATGTTCAATGATGTGCCGATAAAAAAAATGTCATTCGTGTCAAACGGCAGGAAATTCAAACTTTACACTGTTCCAAATGGTTTACTTTTCCAACGCTTACTCGTTTTCATTTGAACGCATGATATAAAAGAGTTGCTTAGTATGGGAAGAATTCTCGATCGTTTTTCCAATTACGGTGGCCGTCGGCACGTAAAAACCACTATTTTTAATTAAAATTCTTTTAACGAGTGCATTTTAGTGAAATTTTAACACTACTGTTATTCTCTTAGGTGTTTTGTGCCGTAATTAATTTTGATCTGACGTGGTCTCAGTCTTCGTCATGAAATATGATAATCTCCCTGTGAGGTTTATCCAAACACATAATAGCTTTCGATATTTAATTAAAACGTTAGCTACAGTCCATTTACACGCGAATATTACGTAAAAATTATACAGTAAATTGTGAGGGTCATTTCTGGATCGACGTTTGGTAAAACGGTTAATTAAGCCCTTTAGGGGACACGTGTGGGGTATTTTTGCGCACCGTTGAATGGAGACCCCAGAGGATTTTCCTGTCACCCGTAATACCGATCATTAAGAACGAGATTATTTGAATTTGATAAAACCCCGCTGAGTACTTGTAGTTTCCCCTATCCATTAGCCACCCTCGGTGCTTCCCATAAATTATTTAATAAACGCGCATATGTCTCTGCAGTTTAGTGTAGGTACGTCGCGACCTTTTATCGCAACAACGCTAAAACAATTCCGTTATGCTATCAATATTCTTGATCGTAGTCGAGCTCTTTGCTTACTTTGCCGCATTTAAATTCCATTTTCGAATTAATTATCTAACGAAGCGGTTTTAAAGTATAAACAGAGTGTGCAGAAAGCAATCGAACCGACGGCCGAAATACGCACAGATGAATTATTGAATGTCCTTTATTTGCTTAGCATTGTTCCTGATAAGTTGACTAATGTGATTTCCAGCAATCAATTAATTGTGAAACTCCAACGTTATTAAGATTAATGTCCCTCCGGGTACGTTGTATCTGTACTATGCAAACTAATATCTGTAATCTTTATTCTGGTGCCGTTATCAAATCTAGATAATTCAAAAATCGAGCAGCTGCCGGCCAATTCCCAATTAATAGACGTGTAATCAATCTTTGTTACATTTCTAGGTCAGGGAAGAAATTGGAAGTCGAGATGAAAATTATTTAATCTGTTAGGGCGTCACTTCCATCTCCATAAAAACGTCAACAAAGAAATTACCTACATCCAGAAAAAATATCGACAGGGATGAGTTCCAACTCAGTGTTTTGAAAAATTACAATTTCGCAGTTGCTTATTTTCGCCGATTAATTCATTTATTGTCACTCAGCTTTCAATTTTTATACAATACCGTTAGACACGTTCTAACTATGACAAATCATGTTTGTACATATTTAATGTATTTCACTCATTAATTTATTAAAGTGAAAACTTCTTTAGGCGCACCACACGGGCTGTGAATTAGTTTCATGCGACACGCTAATATCGTCACGCTAAAATCGTCAGGCTCGGGTCGTCAAGCTCGGGCCGGAGAACCACGAAAGTAACACTTCGCTTGATTCAAGACCCAGATTAGAGCCATTATTGAACATTTGTGGGGTGAATCAGCAGAACTGCTAGAAAATATTTGTACAATTGGATAGAAATCCCTGTAAAAAATATTGTACACAATTGGGAACAGAATTCAAACTTGCTAATTTGCACTGTTGGAACTTTTTAAATTGCGGCAACGCCCGGAAATACGCGTAGCATCTGTCATTTATACCACATAATAAATAATTTAATAAAACATGCACTTTAATGGAACATTACTCTAATTACTTGAAATAAAGCTCTATCAAAATTGTTCTGTTATGTGAATATACTGTTGTACTGTGCATCGCATGCACATTCCAGGATTCATTATCATTATTAGTCCATTGATTAATTAAATAATAATACCTGTCTGTAAACAGTACAACGATTTCCAGGCGTTAGCTGCACCATCCGTTTTATTAGCAACTAGCAAAAACAAGAACTTCTGAATGTGTAGTTCGCGAGAAACAACATCGCGCTTCACTCCCGCCGTCTAATTAATTATAAATTTAATTTTCAAAAATTTCACATGTCATTTTAATTTGTGTCTCGACAGCGACTCTGAAGTTATCAAAGGCAGTTGACACTGGTGCATTTGCAGTGGTTATCCAGCTGAAACAAACGGCATTGCTGCACACATATCTACATGCACCAGCGCATAATTATGAACGCAAGAAGCTCTCTCGCGAGATGTCAAAATGCTAATGGTGCACTAAAGAATTTTTTTCCAAACGATCATCACAACTGGAAATGTGTTTGACCATAACGTCCGCCATAAACCGAGTTATAACCGTTGGGTTATAATAGTTTAATGCAGTAGATACAGTGCAGGTTAAACCGATATCCTGTCCGGGGGTTGACTGCCGATAAAATTGATCTCTATGCGTCAAGACAATGAGAAATTGCGGTTAGGGAACACACCCACTTCGTTTCGAAATAAAAACTTAAAGTTAACCGGCTTGGGAAATGCTTGGCGTGGTGGCTTATTACCATCTGCAATGTATGTAATAATAGGTGTCAGATTGTTATAAATATTCCCTGTGTGGATTAGGTGTCGGAAATATAAATTGTTTGATGTTCATTTTAAAAACTGAAATATTATTTAATTTTAAATGTTTTAGTACGGATTTTACAGTTCCGCGTACAATGGAAATGTTGTTTTTGCATTTGTAAACACTTATGCAAGTTATTTGGTGGAACAAAATTGATTGAACGAATTCTTTCGTTGTATACATTTTTAGTACAAACAAGCCCAACAAGATTCGCATTGAATAAATAAATATTTCTGTTTATTTTACACACGGTGTTTTAAATAAATGTTATTTTTAGATCCCTTCACTGTTTATCAAAGCACCCAAAACTAATGAAATTCCTTAGATGATTAACACCTCCACGTGAAATTCGAATTTTGCCAGAAATCTAGTTTTCAAGCTTTCAGAGCAAAATATTGAAATAGTTATTTACATTACATTGCGGTAAGTACTCGGCCTCGCCTCGAGCCTGAAACCTAGTTGTCGCGCTGGAAAATACCTACCGCACGACATTTGTATTAGAGTTTTCGGCTGACCAAAGTTTTATTTTGAACTTTTGCAATTTTATGAAATACATAGTTATTCACGAGAGACTTCCGATGAAAAATTTCGTTATATGCAACCGAAACTGCAATTTCCAATAGTTGCTAGCTTCCCAAATTTATAAAAAGTAATACATACTTAAATCAACGATTGCTAGCCCTTATTGTATGTCATGTCAGTTTTCACAATTTTAACTAATCATAATTTTTCATAATGTATACAAAAGATGAAAAGATGGATATGATTCTCATGTAAAAAAACAATGGTGCGCAAGCTGCATTTACTTACAGACGGCTATTTCCAAATAGGCAACATCCATGTTTTGCTTATAACCTCAATAAAGAGAAAGTGTCATGACTAATCTTATTGGCCACGATACTTGGATTGCTAACTTATTTCGAATTAAACCAAAAATCAAGTTCTAGGGGTTTCTTGTATTTTGGGTTGCATATAACGAAATTTTCATCGGAAATCTCTCGTGAATAACCTTGTAATAAATGTCAAACTTTTTGACATACAGAGCTGCCAACCCAACAGGTTGTATTTTCCCTATTGTGATTATGATTATTTATTTATTAGTCAATAAAAATTTATCGGAAAAATAATGCATGTAAATTTGTTTTTTACTCTAAATTAAAGTAATGTATGAACACTTTAATTTTAAAGTAACTGTAAAAAGAGAAAATTAACCGTGCGTGCTACCGATGTTGTAAATATCCCCCAGATATTTACAACATCCGTCAGTAAATCGCAGCTACCTTAACCTAAATTGAAAGGTAATGGTGTGTTTACCAGTTGGGGAAGCCGAAAAATATTATTAGAAACATATCTCCCGACTGTTCAATAATTGTCTGTTTAGACTAATGCTACAAGAAGAAAAGACATATTTTATGGCTTTAGCTTATCGAATTTTTCCAATATCGCGTTGTTTGTGTACAGTCTGAGTAAAACGAAATGAGCGTCGCAGGAATGGCTTGTGCATTAATGGTTGCCCCCGTTAGCTTCAAGTTTCATCTTATTATGTAAACCTAGCTTCATGTCGGGTTAACGAAGACCCTGTTCTATCGTATCACATTTAATTTTGCACAAACTCTACTATTTTGCAAAAGTTTGTTCAAAACACAGTCAAGATGCATGATTGGTTTTAGCTGCGCTTCTCTAAAAATTCATTCGCAAAGACAATCGACATCTCTGAATTTTTTATTATCTCCGCGTCGCATAATTTCATAATTCATCACCATTACTGTACATTTTCATATGTTTCCCCTAAAAATATGGCGCTCTAATCACTATGTAGACCAACACACTTTACAGAAATATGACTGATCGTATCAGAGCAAATTAATTAAAAACCTCATTAAATATATTTTTCCCGGTATTACTTTCATGTTTATTCTACGAAATAGGTTTTTAATGGACTCACAATGACCTCGTAATTTTTTTATTACGAATCAAACGTTTTCCCATTTGCGCTTTCCGTATTTATGAGAGCTGTTTTTTCCGTGTGGTTTCTGATTGCCATCTCACATATCGCGCCTTATGTGTTTACACTCTGTCAACTTTTTAGATAATTTCTTAGATTTAATAAAAATAAATTGGCGGATTTGCTCGCGGCCCCCCAATACATTTTCTTCAACGGTGCACCCGATAACTAATACTCATTTCCATTAGCCCATGAATTTCACAGATTGATCTCCACTAACTTTGAATTTAATACCGCAAATGCAAATTCTGTGGGAACATTGTAACTTCCGCTCCAATTTGTAATGATTTGTTAATTTCAAGTGAACTTTCGAAAACTCCCACGTAATCGAATTCTACACAAGCAAGCAATGATTCCTTCCATCATGTTATGAAGAACACGATTTTTATTTCCTTTCGTTTCTTCATGGCAACATTTTAGCTATGGCAAAGATTGAGGTGTAGGTCGTGCAAGTTAAATCAAATCTACACTTGTCGGTGCAAGTTTTCGGTCTTGTCCTGACAGGAACGCCGTCACATCATTTTTAAACGCGATCTCGGTTCCGGGGAAGAGTTGTTAGCGTCGTCGTACGTTAGCGTCCTTGTTGTGACTGCAACCTGATTCTTTATGAATCCTTTATGACCCGATGGACGCTTTGATCATATTTTTTTTTCAGCTGGCACAAATTCACCCGAAGCATGAAACACTAGTGTGGGGTAAAGACAAACACCGATCTAAACGCAAATAAATCCCCGAAAGTTATTGAATATTGATCCCTGGATGCGCTCGTGTGGAGATGTATCACGTTAATCAAGAGATGAACGCGCAAATCCACTGTAGATACGTTTAATCCAACTCCTGAATTGTCTGGTTACAAACTCACTAATTTTCGCTCGGAATACCTGAAATATCTGAAATTGTTCAGTTCTCTGTGTGGCTTTTTCCGCCCATTTGCAATCCCGAACGGAAAATTACAGCCGAACGCAAAACGCTGCGGATATCTCTTTTTTCCTAGCCTGTGACGTAATTATATATTCAGCCGGTGAACATAACCCTCCTGCCAAAAAATGTCCGGGAGGTGACGCAATTTATCGGGGCCGTGTGCCGGTACAGGAGATTTATCTGAATTTCGCCGCAATAATTATTATGCCCCGAGTTTGTTCCGGAATTATCCTTGACTAATGGCGCTCCGGGACCGTAAAGAATACGAGCTCTCGATGTGACGTTTGGTCCTCATAACTGAAACAATAATCTGATTGCAATAAAAAGTGGCGGCATAGGGAACGGGATCTCTTGCGGCTGCATCTCATAAGAAACAATTGTTTTTTTGCACAAATACGATCGAATAAAACATACATTCCTCCCGGGCATGAAATAAGATTTTCTGGAGTTTCTATCTCTTCACGAACAGTTTTCGAAGTCAAGATCATCTGACACATTTCCTCTCCTTTATTTTCGATTACATCCCTTTTTCCTCGCACACTTCAAAACTATCCGACTGCGTTTCGTAAATCCGGAGCCGGATTTTACAAGAGAAAAAAATCCGACAATTAGGAACACATCGTTTCCTATAAATATTTGATTCGGTTAGTATTTGATCCTACATAAACAGCGTAAATAAATAAACAGGACTGAACAAGCTGGATTTTTATCCCCTATTGGGAAACCTCGTCCTGATCACTGCCTCGTTAAGTGTGATAATATGTGTTTAAATTATCCGTCCGAAAGGAAACATTTAATTTCTTCGCCATTAAACTTTTCCTCTAAGGAATTTCATCATCTCCTCGTCTTTCCCTTTGTTGTCCAAACTCTGTTTTTTTATTATCGCTCTTGTAACACCCACATTCCGACTGTCGAAATTTCTTTGAGGCGCAGCAATAATAGCCGTTTAAGTGGTAGGTGGAGCGTGTACCATCTTGATCGATTCAGTGTTAATTCCACACAGATAAATACATAATCGATGTGTACTCGATCCTCACTCTTTTGTGTTCCCTTTATCACTAATGAACTGATGGATATCGCAGAAACAAGAGGGGGAAAAATTGACAAAACGAGGGTACAGCAAAGCTCACAATATACCAGGACGAATACAAACGACGTATTTACTCGACTGAAAACTGTAAAAAAATTTGGTGGGCGTTGTCGACACAGATAAGATCGAAATGAATGAGCGAAAATAATTTGTCAAGAAATATTTGCTTGAACGAATTGAATATCACTGAAAAACAACTTTGTCCTTGCTGGAAACATTCATGGATTTGAAATTGGAGTTAAAAACACTCAGATCAGATCTGTCAATCACAAAGTACTGAAAAGAATGAAATGTCAACGAAGTACAAAGACACGAACAGATTCTCGGTCGAATTCCCTCAGAAGCTCTTCGTAGGAGCCTGACAACTAGTTAACTTCCTAACTCGCAAAATAACTGCTCGTTAAGATCTGTCATAATTCAGGTTGAAAGTTAAAAATGCTCGGTAATAAATTTGTTCATCTGCAACAAAAATAACGTTGAACTGAGAAAATAATTGCGTGTTCGAGTCGAATGAAGTTTGATATAATCGCTTTTAGTCCTTTATTCACAAACTGTTTATCGGATGGTCTCCGAAGACTTGGAGATAAAATTTCTGACTGCGCAGTTTCCTTCTTATACCTCAAGTACAAGAGTCAATTAACGCCGATAGCTCTTAAAGGTGTGCGAGGAAATAAGAAGGGTAATTAATTAAAAACAAGCTTCTTCCACCCAAATTTATGGAGATATTATGAAATAACTGCGAAATTATTTCGCTAAAAATAGCGTTTTTAAAAATGTCGCTGTACATTATTTTCTTTGGGCATTTGTTACGATGGCTTTTAGTAACAACGTTTATATTAATGCCCCGCCATTACTTTTAAGGATATGCGGCGTACAACGAAGTACCTAATTTGTTCCTGCAAGAATGCGCGGCTCGAATTATTCCGGTTATTGTTGCAGAAATGCATCTGTTTAGTTCATTTTTCAGTCTGAAATACTTTAAATAAATAATGTTAATCCGATTATTTATTAGGAAAATTGTAACGTGCGCGCGCAATCATGTGAACTTAGAAATTATTTTGCTTAAAAGCTCGCGAGATATTTAAATAACCCGACTCCGTTTTCTCATATTTTCTTGGTGACAATGAAGTGCGACTTTGATCAAGTTATGTTAATTTAGTGAAGTTGTTATTGCGGAACATTTAAAAACTGTTTTATGTTTCATTTCGTTTTTTATAACTCAAATATTTACATCTCATTTAACCGAGCCTGTTACTTTAGCCGAAGGATTTAGCTACTTATTCAGACGTCACGACTGAACTGCATAATTTATGGTAAAATGTAATGCAAGAAGCAGAAAAAGTTTCGAGTCGGGCACGTCACGCAGACTTTATAATATGTAATTGTCTTTCCAGTATGAATAAATTACAAGTTTTATATTCTCTCCTGCTTATTTTCTTATTGGCTCTGATTTTACGCACAAAGAAATCAATTAGCCATTTTGGGTTTGTGAGAACAAAGGATTTTTGAGAGAAGGAATCCCCATTAAAAAAAAAATATTAGAAGCTGTCTCGACACTTGTTAAATTAAATTGTACACGGTCGTTTACCAAATAAGAATGAAAGTGGACGAATAAACTTGAAGAAATATCCTGTAATTCAAATTACATAAATTAATCTGACACTATTGTGTATGTATTACCGGCTGCATTTAAATTTCGTGGGGGTCGGAAAATTTTACATAAGCTCAATCGTGCATGAATTATTTCGGAAAAAAAATTTCGAGCTTCTTCGAGAATACCTACTTTGCTTATGGACAACTAAAGCACGAGTGGAAAACGTCTGCGACTCGTGCTTATTACCACAACAACACATTCGTGAGCTCAGAAAAAATTCGGAAGCTAATTAATATGATGTGATTAAAAAACGTTTTTGTTGTTGCCATGACAATCGTATTAAATGCAAGCTTTCTATTGGATGTTTATTGCCGGTGTGTTGCATCCACAATAATATCAACGTTGCTGCATTATTACGCTGACAACAATTGAACACTGCATTATGTTGGCAAATTTGCTCTCTGAATAATTTTCAAATCCGAAATTTATCACATTTTGGTATCCCAGAATGCATAATTTATTCTCTAACATACCTACTGCATAATAATATACAGTGAGGATTTTATTTCGCTGAACATGGGTTTCTATGTTCAGTTTTTGAATATCCGCGTCAATGCATTGTGACGGCACAAACATTGTCGCAACCAAACTTGCAACTTTTATTTTATTATTTTGACGGAACTGAAAATTTAATTTTATTACATACTATTCCGGACACGGAATCTGGGCCAACATTTTTTGGACATTTCTAAAAAAAATGATGTAAACCAATCATTAGTGTCATTAATAAATGACAATTATAAAAAATCACTTTGAAGTTTTTATTGTGACATCAAAAAGCAGGGAAATAGCATTATCGAGTCAAAAGTTGGGTTATATTCAATAAAGGCCAGTTCACACATATTTGTCAGTTAAATGTCAGTTGTGGCCAAGATTCCGTGTCCGGAATAGTACATCCAAATAACAAGTTTAAACAGAAACTTTTAATGAAATAATTTTAACAAATGTTCAAAGTGGCCACCCTCTTATTCCAAGCAATATGCCAAACGATTGTAAAATCTTTAAGACTTTTTAATGACATTAATGACAATTGTTTTATTAGAGGTTGCTTGGAAACGTAATTGCTTGTATGCATTGACATGTTTTTTTTTTTTTTATTGAACATAGGGTTAATAGTGTTGATGTTCAGCGAAATAAAATCCTCACTGTATGTAATAATTACCATCGGTGTTCATTTAAATTTATCCTCAAAGTTGGCGTTGAAGAGTCGATTGTGAACGCACCACTCGTCAGTTTGCCGAGCAAAAACACAAACAACGCAAAAAGTGAGGTTAGATTTAAACAGCTGATTCGTGATCTGTGGTGCGTTCACAATCGACTCTTCAACGCCTACTTTGAGGATAAATTTAAACGAACCCCCGATAGAATTATAAAAGATAAAATGTGAATTTCGAGGACTTCCTTTACTCCAAGTTTTATCAATTCTTTTTGTTTCCAAGGGGGATACTCTGGCGGTAAATTATCTAGTGTCTAGTGTCTACTCCTAAAGACGGGACCAATTCTGAGAGTTGCGACCCCAATAAATTAAACAATTGAATGAAACAAAATAGGTCTACTGATTAGAATTTACTCAATCCCAACCATTCCAAAGAAAAATAGTTGAGGCAAGCTCGAAGGGAATTCTCTTTACTTATGTGGACCTTATCTCTCGGAGTTTTATATCTTCTCTGTTCGCCTTTTTCCGCCACCTGTACGTTCTCACCCGTTCTCGTTTACTTGCATATTCTTCTGTTCAGGTCCGTAATTGTTTTGGAGTGCAATACCAGATCGGATTAAGATGTTAGATGGAATAAGATACGGATAAGCGGTTTCGGCTTAATTACTTATATTCTCAGTGTTGATTATTAAACGAAAAGTCGTTTCCTGAAACGTGCACTCACGACTAATCTGATTAGGCGAAATAGCTATAAAGCCAATTTGCAAGGGTTCAAATGGAAATGTAAAATAAAACTTTAATAAGATTATGTTTGTTAACTGATTGGGAAGCCTCTAGTACACGCAGATCGTTTGATCAACTTTGAAACTTTTTTTGTCATTTTAATGTTCACAAGATTCGATCGGCTATCATGTCACATGTATTTACGAACCGGACTAGACGGCAGGATAATAAAAAAGGACATCCAATTAACATTATTGATCGGTTCAGGTCGTAGCAAAAATACATATTCATTTTCTTAAGCGGTCGCATCAATCATATCCAGTGTCATTCGGAATTAGGTTTCATTCATTCATCAACGGTATCAAGTTCCGTAATTGTTTTTTAATAAAATTGCACTATTCAGCAAAATGGAAATAGAATATTGTTCGGAAACTGCTCGATTATTGTTTTCACTTCGATTCCAGTCAACTGACCATTCGAATATAAAACACCGATAACAATGTGATAAAAGAAGACGAATAAAACACATAAAACTTTTTCCCGGAATTCGTTTACCCTACCATTTATTTCGTGAAAAAAGTGGCCGTAGGTTTCATATCGGCGAAACTCCCCCAGGAATAAAATATGCATTTTTCGACGCTCTTCTCCCATAACAGAACAAAGAAGCCACAATATGACCAAAATTATTTTTTTATAATGCATCCCGTCCGACGATTAAAGTTTTTGCGTTGCCGACATCAAAAGCTTTGTACTTACTGATCGTGACGTCGACAGAATAAAAAACGAAGTAACTAGGGTATGAACTTGGCGAGCTATTATTATCTAATGGAGCTTTCAGGCTATTTATTACTGCAACACATCCCACATCAAACAGGATATTTTTTGTCGGTGTTACTAGGGCTTAGTAACATGTCAAACCGTAGTAATCATATTTTGAAGGATGTTACTACTTTGAGAGAACGGACGTGGCTCTTATTAGTGTGTTTTTTCTCTCCCATTCCATTATCTCCCTCCTGCTATGTATGCACGTTTTGTCTCGTTCGGTTTATTTATTGTTGTCCTAAAAGTAATTCGACTTGGGTCGTCATTCCTGGTTTTCCTCCTTATTTTCCGGGATCTCTCCTAATCCTCCGCCATCGTTTAGTCTTAAACAATTCTTGAATTTCTCAGTATTACGAGCTCAAACCCGCCTTCGCGTTTAAACCCACGATGCAGTGCGCGCCAGAACCAACAGTAATAGAACGAATTGATTTTCATTTTTAAAGTTGACAAAGACACTGACAATCTAGTTCATGACTCCAAAATTTGGAGCGTGGACAATTTTGATTTAGATTTGTTGAGTTAAAACAACCAAACAAATTACTCCATTAAGATCCACAAGTCGAGACCCCAAGTTAATAAACATCTCGTCAATGTTAACCGGCTAATCTAAGTCGCTTTAAGTAATTGAAATGAATTTCTTCCTTTGGCATTCTTTCTCGTTTGACTAATCCGTTTTAATGCGGATCTTCAAACTTTTTACAACGACATTTAATCGTTATTTATGGGTCCTGATATCCTCGTCATGCAATAAGTTTTGTAACATCAAACAAAAAGTTGGAGTGGAGTTAACACAACTGCGCTTCAGAGACGGATTTCCGCAATAATCCGGGGGCCACCAGACTCCCCGATAAGGTGGTCTAAAGTTTAGGATTAAACCGGCCGCAAACGTGACACCCATCGGGTAGCCTGCAGATACCTGTATGTTAAGAAGAAACGCCAATTTTGTGAAATATGCGAAAGCGACGTCTAGCGACCATTTTTACGCGAGAAAATGCATAATTGACTATTGTCGGGTTGCAGTCAAGCTGTCGACAATGCACACAATTTTCTCACGAAAGCGTCGGGAAATTCAAAACTTAATTGGTTCCAACAACAAATACAACTCCGCGGGAGTGACATATTGCAAATAACACATGCTGCAATTGCCTCGTTGAAATTATGCATGCGTAATTAGTTTCCGGTTCACGCATTTGAAAAGTTTCCAGCGATAAAAGAGATAAATTATTCCCTCGGCGACCTGAAGGGGTTGCGAACGTTACTCATGGTAAAGTATTGCGTATTTCAAATAAAATGTTGGCTTCGATGGAGATTGCCGTCAGGAAAATATGCCCCTCGAAAAGAAAGCAAACAATTAAGGAAGTCGGAGGAAAAAATCGGTTCGGAAACGCGGAAAATTTTTAATGCATGCTGCAGTACAGTGGGTTCATGTGGAAAGGCCATACGTCACGCATTTCCCGTGCACACCGGCAGTTAAATAAGTTAAATATCATAATATCGGGGAAATTACAGACTCTTGTGAATTCAAAACATTACACTGTTTACATTGAAGGAAATGAATATAGCTTGTAACGGTAGTAATAAAGACTCTAACAGAAGGCGGAGAACTGACATTAACTATGTTTCCAGGATATTTCATTAATATGAATATTTTACGTCAGCTTTCAGTCGATGGCTCTTCCGGAAGTGCAGCACTTCTTTTAAACTTTACAAATTATGTTACATTTTCATCGATTTTTTACTGCTACTGTCGGTGCATTAATAATCATTTCTCCAGTATAAAAACGAAATCGATACACTTCTATTTATGGATAATTGAAGCTACATATTTTTTCTTCGGCACCGTTATTATTTATGGTTCCGTCATTGTGACAAAGGCTTTTGTGACCATTACCCTTCAGTTAAAATTAAAAACGTCAATGGAAAATTGATACCAACACCGAATAACTAACTTAATTTTTATTATATACAACAAAACAATTTTTTTCCCATCAAGTGTACTTCTAATATGAACGAATTCAATTCAAGAGTGCTACCTCATCGTTTTATCGAAACGTCTGTCTTAACTTAATCATACACATATGTATACTTGCCATATACAGTCGTTTTATTGGTTGCCTACTCTCGAAAGATCTATTATTATTTAATTAATTAATTATTAATAATTAATCCTTTATCGTTTTACCACTGATTCTGGGATAATTGTTAGTTACAATTACAAGAAACGTCCGTAAACTTTGCCGAAATCGAATTTTTTTTCAAGGTTAACATCCACACCGTTGCTTTAAAACTGACGTTTCTTTGACATTTCACTGAGAAATCTGCTTACCAATGGCGTCGCGTTTGGGAATAAATCTGGCAAATTTTCCATTCTTACGAATGCAAAATGTACCATTATAATTCCAACGTCTAAAAGTAATGAGAGATGATTTATTATAAAGTACTGTTTGAGACCACAAATTGTCTACGCCCATGCATTCAACGCTTATTTGCATAAGATTCCGCTACGACATGACCGATAATTTGCAACGCCTGCTCTGATTTGTTTTCTTTTTGATCACTTTGTATAATCTTGTCGTGTAACGTGGCGCTTTATCTTGCTAAAACATCTTTACAAGTGGAATTGCAGCAAACTCGTGTACTAGTTGCATAACTACCAGAAATGTAAACTGCTGATTATTTGCCTTAATTTTCTTTACATTCTGCGACGACGCTTCTGTTTGCTTCTGATGCATCTCAAATACAATCGTGTTCGTTTTGTGAATTATCCAAAGAAGTTTATTTGTTGCGTCGTCTTTTGAATATAACGGAGAACAAAACACCTAGGAGTTTAAAGGAAAAAACCCGTTTGTAATATTTCATCTCGTAGCAGCAACCAAGAAACCGGGTCTAAAATTATTATTAGCATTCATTTGGTAACTCCGTCTTACTTCCAAATAAACTGGTGTGTTTATGATTGCATTTTTTTAATTCGTACACTGTTAAAAGTAAATTCACCGCTGTTCACTTTCAATTCCAAAACAAATTTAATTAAAGTGCTCCTGCAGACAGGAGCAGAGCTGATGCGAGCGTGTCGTGTAATGCTGTCCTTTCGGTTTCAGGTGTCGTCACCATGAGATGTTCCCAGCGTTTAATATTGTTGCTAATTGCGACGACATTGTGGATGGGCGTGACGGCGAATAACTGGAAAAAAAAGGACCGAAAGAGGGACAAGCTGAAATCTCAAAGAGATGCAAATCTTTGCACAATGGAAGGAAACGCCGCCGCTTTGCATTGCGTTTGTGTAGGAGGGTCGCCCCCTATCAACACGACGAGCGCTGAATGTTGGGTGTTCACTGGAGTCTCAAAAGATCACAGCATATGGTCCCTGTTCGCGACACAGCCGCACATAACGCAGCTGAAGTTCATCGTCAGACCGCAAGGACTATTCACGTTCATCCCGACCAAAGGTTTGTACTGAAAGTCCCTGCAGGACGTTTTCAATTGCAACGGCCCAGTCAGAAAGTGCTGTCTTTAAGTCGAAAGACCAAAGCTGAAGTGCTCAGATACAAGCATTTCTTCTACTGCAACTCCTCCTTTGTATTCAATTCGAAGTTAAGTCAGTAATTGCACTTATTACAACAAAAAGGAAGCTCTTAACAGTTTAGTTGGTCGAAAGAATCAAGTTTATTTTATTTTAGCCAAAAAAACTGCAGATTTGTTTTGTCACCTTTCTACAGATTCTGCTATTCATTATTTGACCATTGTAGCGATTTCTTGTTTACAATAATAGATAAATAAGTACTTCTGTTATTCAAGAGACTGTAATTAGCGTAGAATAAGGTCGAGTGTTATCTTGCTGAAATAATTTCTTTTCGTGATAATTTATCCACCATAAAACAAGCAACACGAAAAATTTTACACAAATTAACGGCAAGCACAAACAAGATAAAAGTGATTTACACCATCTAACATCGGTAGAATAGTAATTTTTACAGGAAACAAACACAAAAAATATAGCCAAATTGTTAGATGTCTTGCATTGTTATTGGAATATTACTAAGCCAAGAAAATACATTCATTGTCAAAAATTAGTAATTAGAAGATTTGAGACAATAAGAACCAACTGAAATTTAGGTATGCTGTTCCTCGTCGAATAAGGAACACTGGGTGCTATAGTGGGTGCGGCGACTCAGTGGAGTAATAAACTGACGTGATCTTCACGTGATTTTCGGGGGATGGTTTCCTATTGGTTAATAAGAAGTATGGTGCAGCTCAATGCATGCAGCCGAAATTTCCATCCATTCTTAAAGTAGTAAGATTTAAATTTCTTGCACAAAACACGACTTATCACGTGAACACCTCGTGACTACTCCACTGGTTCGCCGCGCCAACTATACGAGGAACCGTATACCAAATTTTCCTGTTGAAATAAATGTTAGTAAAACTGTTCTGTTTAAACGGTCATACAGCCTTTATTGATTTTTTCGTATAAGAAATACATCTGTTCTTTATAGTCTCTTTTTTTCTATAAGATGTTTTTGTTGATTGCTTTTTAAAATTTTTCCCAATGATTCCAAATTATTGGTGCATTATTTAGTATATGTACTTTGGTAAATGTAACATACATTATTAGCGTCATTGCGGATGTAGCAAATGGCGCACAAACTAAATGACAGCCACACAATTTATCAATGAGGGTCCCAGATAAATTACGACTCAATAAAAATTTGACGTTTATGTTTTATTTCGTTTGGGCCTAGTTCAAGGATCGGCATTTCTGACTGGGTCTTGGAGTTGCAAACAAGTGAGTTTTTAACTGGTCCTCTTTGTGGTTCGGTAGGTCTTCGTCATCTGAACCACCTCAAAGAGCTGCAAATAATGTACGCCACCATAAACGAGATTCACCCGTACGCATTTGCGAATAGTTCCTCTCTTCGGGAATTAACGTTGTCGAGGAATCAAATTGTCAGCCTGGATCACCACGCCTTCGCGCATCTCACCAACTTAACGGAACTGTCCTTGGATGAGAACAGGATAGCGGAGATACGCAGGGACGTGTTCGTCGATTTACCACGCTTGCAGAAGCTTTACGCGGCTCACAACAATTTGAGTGTCATACAAGAAGGCGCTTTCAGGCATCTCGCTCATCTCCTCGACCTGGAACTGGACACGAATTACATAAGCGTATTGACCAGGGACACGTTCACGGGACTCGGCGAACTGAAAAAACTTGATCTCAGCTTCAACAAAATCAGCATGCTCGGAGATCTCACTTTTTCCGAGTTGTGGGTTTTAGAGGTGAGATTTCATATTTTTTTTTCGACGAGGGTTATCATCGACGAATGCGGTGTAAACGATAAACACCGTTAGACACGTCTCATTTGCCGGGGAATTTATTTTATTCACCGCTAGATATATGATTTGATAGCTGAACCACTAAAGGGATCTGCCGAATGAATATGCTAACAAACCAAAGTTTACGATTCGTGCACGAGAACTTCGGTCATTAAATTAGTAAATAGAGAGGTGCGCTGTGTTTCTCACAAACGCGACATCTTTCAATAAAGACAAGGAAATTATATCACCAGGGCCCTGACTGTCGCTTTACAACAAATCTTCGCCAACATGTATGGGGCACGTGCAGCGCTCTGCAAAACAAAAACTCACATGAACAAGTATATTGTATTTTTCTTGCACGGATTTATATGAAAGTCACAACACCGACAACGTGCTAACTAGTTTTGCAATTTCTTTTCTATTTTCCGACACAAATAAAACATTAAATGTGATAAAGAAATTTAACTTTTGCTGCTTTTTCTAATAGAAATTGTAAATGTTATCGTTTGTTACTTCGAAATGCACAATTGAAATGTTGACTTTGTTAATTTGAATATAAACCAAAAATTCTCACTGTTGAGTAATTATAAGGACATAGGTTGCATCGAAAACTTTTGCAAAACGTTTTTGATCGATACCTCCCTCGAAAGTGATTCTGTATCCAGTGGGTGAAGGTTTCTCTTTCGTTTACTTCAATTTCCCTCATCGTTTTTCGCTCACTGTTTTTCACTCACTGGTTTTCATTCACTCGTAAATTTTTCCAATTCTTTCTGATAAAGTAATATTGATTTTTTAGACAACATTTGCACAATTCCACAACATGCACACCACCACTTTATTGACGTTACAGAATTTTGTTTATTTTGTATGTATTTTATTTTTTTCCATAGCAACAGATCCGCTCAAAAATGTGATTTATTTTTATTTAAAAGTTTGAATACAAAGTTACAGACTCGCTTTCCAAGGAGGTATCGAACAAAACCAAATACAACACTCGAGAGTAAGGCCGCTTTCGTTCACTTGACTTTCATCGTTCACGAAGCGGAGCACGCAATTCGCGTGAACGAAAGCTCTGCCTACCTCACTCTTACTGTAAATAATTATTAATCATTCAATTAATTTGTATCTTTGTGCATTATCGTGTACAAATTCAGCAATTTAGATTCATTTGAAAATTTGTAAACAAATAGCTGTGTAAATTACTTACTAAATTCAAATTTAAAATTTTCCTCCTGCATCTTAATTCCACGAAAGCATATTTCTAACTGCAGAATCACAACCTGTGCGTGCTCATCAACAGAATTGTAAAGTAGTAATTTTAAAATTATGTAATAACAAGAGTGAGCTGATTTTTCCTCCATCCCTAATTTCTCTTAGCGTCATTGTTGTATATCTTCAGAGTCGTTATGTTGGTAGTCCAATTTTTTTGCTGTCGCCGTACATAATTTCAAGATTTAAACACTGCACACATTATATTTTTCACGGCGTAATTTTGATAAGAAGATGGCAAAGAAACGCCGGAATAGTACATTACCCACCAGACCGACGTTCAAATTTATAAGGAGTAGGTATCCATTTGCGTAATTTAATAAAGTTGTGAATGTAAGGCAAGTCAAGTTAGAGTCCTGTAATAAAGCTGCTATTTCGCACCAACTTTGGCTAGTACCGAGACGTCTGTCTGGCACACCCTCTTTGAAAAATATGTAACGAAACTCGTGGACCGTTTGGGCAGTGTTGTGTTAAATGAAGTAAATTTCTGGTTTTCCTCGAGACGACATACTTGAAAGTCGAGTGCTAACTTATATGAGAAGATATGTTGCAGAAATTGATTAAACTTTATTGCAGACGAGGAATATTTGAAATAGTTTCAAATAAACAGGCTTTTCTAATTAAATCTGTTTAGTTCTGCGTTAATATTGTTAATTAAACCATGTACCGAACGTGGACGTAACGTCACGTATGCGCACGTATTCACAAATAAAACAGCAGCTTCGCTAGAGCACTTTTCAAATCAAACGAACATTTCAAGTTTATTCGCACTAAACAGTTTGCTGCTGAACGGGTTTTAATGAACGTTTTGTAATTACTGGGATTGGTTTGTTTTTATCTGTGTTTTTATCTGCACTGATGAACTATAAAATATGAATGATTAATTAAAACATGAAAAAGTTTGTTATTACTAGCTGAAATAAAATAATGTTTAATTGATTTCGATCTCCGGCGCATATTGTCCCAATTTTCAATCAAAAACTAAATTCAGTTTGGTCTGTTAATGTCCAACAGTTTCGAATAGACCACATCGGTGTTATATCAAGTGACAGACTCCGTCGCCTGTGCTTTGTTTGTCGAGGGCTCATGTTTCAGTAATTTTATCAAAACTGGCATTAAATCGTTGACCAAGTTAATTAAACGTTGATGCAAAAGCTGTGTACCTATACGTTAGCTTTTCAAGTATATTCTTGTTAGAGCAGCTGCAAGCTGGGAAAATACAAAAGTTTGGGTCGTGTGCTCAATAAACTTAACACATGATTAAACGACGGACCACTATTCCGCCAAGAAAGTAAAGTTTGCGATATATTTTCTTTTCTTGTAAAAACTTAATTAAGGAAGTGTACGTTCCACGGAAATAACCCATGTGCACGGAGTGAGGTTGAGGCAATCCTGAGATATTTCCCTCATGTTCAACAAAACAACTTAACGGTCAATATGTGCAACACCGACCGTGTTTAGTTTAATCCAGCCCGAATATTGAACCACTGGTTCAACTTTATTGACCGGCACGCCTAATTAAAATGGCTCCGGACGAAATTACCAGGTACGACCATATTTTACGGCCGGCATCGGTTCGAGAGAGATAATGGACGTCTCTTTTTCAGTCTCTCTAATTTTAAATGACAATCACGACAAAGCCGCGGCTTAAATTCATTGTTTTAGGTGACGTTAACTGCTTTAGCGAATTTTAATTTTAATGCTAGCACTTTAATTTGATTACCGTCTTTAATATAAGAATTTAATAGACTTCATCGTCGATTCGCGACTGATTATGAGCCACCGGATCCCCTCCGTTTCTTTTCCACTCGATTCCCTCGTCGCCGTAGCCCCCCAATTACGACACCAAATGGCCACTCCAATTTTCAACAATAATGGGGTGGCTCACAAATAGAATTTTTAAGATGGATGACTTGCAAGGCGGTTTCTTTGTACGATCGTACAAATGGCGACTGCACAATATTGCACCGTTTCTTGGGATGCCATGAAAACGAGGCAAACATTTTTTTAAATTTTTTGGTTAAGTACTTGAATATAAATAACAGTGAACTCTTTAAATGACACTTGTATAAGAACAATAAAAATAATATGTAGTTATTTGTGTACGAAGGCCAAAAAGTGCATCTCTTTCGTCTGAGGTTCTGGCCGAGGCGCAGCCGAGGCTTTAAATAGGCCAGCACAAAACGCATTTTTCCTCCGCTTGTGAGTACGTAAAATTACCGTTTTCATTAAGGGTGCCTAAAAAACAATGATGTCTTGAATATTTTTTTTATCTCTCTTTTTCGTTTGCTCGTTTTGATGATGAATTCTAATGAGAGAGGAATACATAATACCTCATTGCAAGTAATCATTGTCTACTTTCATGGGTAAAAGCTTCCAATCCTGGGGACTTCCCTCTTAAGCTGGCGTGATCCTCTCGCCTACAATTTTTTCGTCCTCGTCCTGAAATAGCGTGCGCCTGAAGTTGACGGACAGGTGGACAAGCATGCGAAATCGATCTGTTTGGACTAGCCTTTCGTGAAAGATGTAAATATTTAAATATTCAGTTTCTGTACGTTGTTGACTAAACAACGTACTCCCTATTCAACTTGCCGACAATTCTGGTGTCGCAAACTGGGAACTTGACTTAATTTCAGCCACAATGTGACAACCGCAAACCCATAAACTATCCAACTTTCACAAACGCATCATCCTTTGTACTTCATTACATGCATATTCGAAAACAGTCTGCAATTAAAATGATGAAACTTATCCATGTTGCAATCGGAAAGTTCCGAGGGGTGCAAGAATTGTCGAGTTTGTGCACGCGAGTGGCCAAATTCGGGGGATTTTTTTTCATAATTAAACGGACCGATAGGCGCGCACTCCACGTGAAAATAACTGAATATGTATCCAAGTTAAGAGGTTAAAAAAACATGTCTGAGGGATTAGCACCCGCTTTAATTTATTCTCCTGAATAGATTAAGGGATTATTGAAAAATCCCATTACCCAGTATTTTATTTTCATCAAAATCCACACGAAATATATGAAATGGAATTTACCTTTTTTTGTTGCCTTTTATAAAAATTCCTTTGGTACGTTTAGAATACAATTTTGGTTTTTTCACTATTCATTAGCTTTTATTTATCAACATAAAAAGAAAAATCAAGATATGTTTATGAAATGAACTTTGTACATCATGACAAAAAAAAATGATTAAATTTCATTTGAAGATTTTTCTTTTGTAAAGGCAGAAATGTTTTTATAAGAGGGATGTTATTTATTTCACATATATTTTTTCCGTTGTTTGACATGACAAGTGCCACGAACCATGTTAAAATATTTGAAAATATGAAAGAGAAATATAAAAGAGCTTGTTTTTGTTTTAAAGCTAAACATCATTGCCAATCTGAACAAACGGTTGCTGTCGTTTTTACATATCTGTACAAAGCTTTAAAATTATAATTTTAATTTTATTATGCGTATGTAAATGTATGTCAAATCTTTTGCAACATTTGTAGCAAAAAAACTTCCCACTCTGCTAATGTCAAGTAACGATAACAAATTTCAGGAATTTCAGTTCGATTTGTACAAAATCCGGCGAATACCTGTCAGATGCAAACACCCAAAATATTTTTTTACGTTTAATTCACCAACGGAAACATTTTGGTTAAGCGTGTGATTTTCAGAAATCCATATTGACGTTAAAATTCGGCAATAATTTTTAATTAACACGAGTTTATCGATAATTCCGCAAACTAAATAAAAGTTCATTGTGTTGCATGAATAGATTTAAATCGCAACCACATTTAATGCGGGATTTAGAATTAACACTACCGATTTGAAATTGTGCGATAGAGCCGCTGCTGACGCAGTATTGATTGTTCTGATTTTACCACACAATAACGATGGATTTAGTGAAAATTAAGTGATTCTGTAGGTTATCATCCTACCACGTCGGCAAGCCGACGACTCAATTGACTGGAAGCTTATTTAAAAAAAAATTGCGTTTGGACACGCACACGCATTAATCTAAAATTGCAATCAACATTAATTTTTTATAAAACAGCGTGTTTTGATAAATCAGCATGTGCTAATGATAAAAATAAAATATATAAATAGGCGGATATATTTTATCCCTAAACTAAACTTTGAACCGAACACAATAATTTATTTTAAAGTTTTTTTTTTTTAAATTTGACATATAACTAGTCACATATTTTTAAACCTGATTTATGGCGAATAATGTAGGCTAAAATACGTATACGTGATAAAATCCAAAAGTTTTGATCCCGATTTACTTTTTAAAACTTAAAAAACTTGAAATAATTCAACAGCTTTATAGAAATAGTCACAAACTGTTATTTTTTCTTCCTCGCTGGTTCGGTTTCACTTTTAACAAGAAATACAGGGTTATTATAAATGTTTCTAACATCGTAGTTGGCGTAGAAAATCACACAAATTTTAGATGTGTCGCTAGCCTGGCAGACTATACTCCGTTTCTGAGTTTGATGCCGGTAAGTCGTAAACCCGGGATGTCATAAATCAATAATAATTACCGCTTAACATACGCATATGCAAATTTCTTTTGTTGGGAAGATACTTGCGTACCTTAAAGTAGGAAATCCAAAAATAACATTTTAATACCAGTAATACCAGAAATATTCATCTTTCTGCTTATAATTAATTATTCATGAAATGTTTTGGACGCACTGGAATCTGTTAGCGCTTCGGTCGTATTATGGCTTAGCGGCATAGGGGTCAGAAACAGAGTATAGTACCTATGTATCGCAGATAGGTGGCGGCATTGGCGGTAGTTTTTACTGCTGTCAACTGTCACGTAGGAATGTATGTATATAAAGCGGCACACCTAAAATTAATCATCCAGCCAACTACGATGTTACAAACATTTATAATAACCCTGCACCGCTCCAACTGATTTATCGGCAAAGCTTCTCAATAGTGCCAGTGTTGTCATATTCTTTAAAATCATTTCCAGGAGAAGAATTCCAACAAATCGGGAACATTTACCATATTTGAAAGTATCGTAGTAAATCTGAATGACACCATTTCAATCATCTTAATTACTTACTACTACTTTACTTTATTTTACCCTACGGGCTTTAAAGGATTCCTATACTTTACAGTTCTAAATAAACTTACAATTCCAAAATCATTCTTTTTTCTTTTTTAAATTAACCTACATTTTCTTTTATTCCCCACCCCTCTCCTTCTCTATCCTTTCCCTCATCTTCCATACCTCTTTCATCCATCCTATCTCTCTTCCGTCTTCGTTCAGTATTTCTCCCCGTTCCTTTTCCTCCCTTTCTCTCATTTCACCGCATCCTCTCCACATGTGCTCGATCGTCTCTCTCTCCTCACGGCACATCCTGCACATTCTTTCCTCCTCCTCCATCCAGTACGTGTTTTCTCTCTCTTCGTTCCCACATCTAAATCTCGCCATCATTTTCCTTTCTTTCGTGCTCTCTCTCCCAAGATACACCGGAACATCCTCTGTCACGCACCTTTCATACTCCCTGTTGTACCTCGCTTCTCTGATTCTCTCCCTTCTCTCCTGCTTGTCCGTATCTCTGTCCCTCTCGCTCAGCTCCGCACACATCCATCTTCCTTCCGCTCTCATTCTTTCCACTTCCTCGCTGGCATACCCGTTCCTCCTACAGTACTTCTCTCTCTCCTTCTCATCCGCGTTCTTTTTCTTTTCTCTATAGCACTCAGTCAGTATCCTGCATTCTTCCCTTCCGCCCATTCTGTCCTCGAACTTTGCCGCTCTCTTTCCCGCTTTTACTCTCAGCTTGCTCCTCTTGCACTCTTCCCTCACTATGTACCCTGGTGTTTCTCTGTCCACTCCTAGCACCCATCTCAAATATTTCTCTTGCACCCTCTCCACCTCCTCCCGTTCCTTCCATCCCCATATCTCTGCTCCGTACATCAGCACGCTCTCCACCATGCTCTCGAACATCATCATTCTCCTCCCGAACTCGCCTCCCCACATTCTCTCTCCTATTCCCCACACACATCCAACTACCTTGTTCGCCTTCCTCACTACCTCTCTCACTTGCGCCCTGACTGTGGCTCTCCCGTTGAAGGTGTAGCCCAGGTACTTAAACTCGCTCACTCTTTCTATCTTGCTTTCTTCCCACTTCCACTCGCTCTCCTCATTCTTCCTCTTTCTCTTGCTGAACACCATCATTTTCGTCTTCTCTACATTCACTTCCAGCTTTTTCTTTCTCACATACTTTTCCAGGTTCCTCATCATTTCTTTCATCTCTCTCTCACTCTTTGCCACAATCACCATGTCGTCCGCAAACGCCAGGCTCCATACTTTCTCCCTACCCACTACAACCCCCCCCCGCCTGCGCTTTCTTCAACATTTCGTCCACATCCGCTACGTATATCGTGAACAGCAGGGGACTGAGCGGACAGCCCTGTCTCACTCCCTTTGTTGTCTCAAACCATTCGCCCTCTTTCTCTCCCACCTTCACCTTGTTCCTCGTTCTCGCATATATCTCCTCGACCTTCCGCACCAGCCATTCACTTATTCCTCTTTCTCTCATACATTCAAACATTTTCACTCTGTCAACCTTGTCGAACGCCGCCTTGAAGTCTATGAACAATGCGTACATCCTCCCCCCTTTCTTCCTCAATTCGTTCCTTGCTAAATGGTCCAGGATGTACACATTGTCCACAGTACCCCTTCCCTTTCTGAACCCTGCCTGACTATCCGGCAACACTCCCTTTTCCTCGATTTCCCTCTTCATCCTTTCGCTCAAAACAGACGCATACAACTTATACCCCGTGTTCAGGAGAGTTATTCCTCGGTAGTTTTCCGCTCTATTTTTCTCGCCTTTTTTAAAAATTGGGCAGATTACGCCTTCTCTCCAGTCCTCCGGGAATCCCTCTCCTCTCCATACCCCATTCATCAGTTCCACCATTCTCTCTACCATTCTTTCAGTCCCATACATCTACGCTTCATTTTCTCTTTTTCAAGTATCTTATGTGTCTTCCCACCTCCTCCGCTGTGATTTCTGTTTCCTCCATCACCGTCTGCTTCTCTTTCCTTTGTGTTCCCACCTTTCCTTCTTCTTTCCTCCCTTCCAGCAGTCTCATGAAGTACTCTTCCCATTCTTGTATTGTTATTTTCTCGCTCACAGGTTCCTTTTTCTTCCTCTCTCTGTTTATGTATTTCCACACCTCCCTCTCTGTTCTTATTTCTTTTATCTCTTTCTCCTCCCTTTCCCTCTTCTGCTTCTTCTTCTCTCTACATCTCTCTCTGTATCTTCTTTTCGCTTCTAGGAATCTGCTTCTGTCAATTTCGTTCCTCCTCCATCCTCTCAGCGCCTTTACCACTTCCCTCTTTGCTTGCTCACATTCTCTGTCCCACCATCCATTTTTCTTTCCTGCCCCTTTCGCTCCCCTTACTATCACCTCCTTTTTCTTCGTCGCTTTCTCGATCACTTCCTTTAGCTCTGTCACCATCTTCTCTATTTCCTGCTCCTTGAATGTTGCTTCCTCCAGTCTCCTCCTGTACTCTCTCACTCCATGTTCACTCCACACTTTTACTATCACCTTCTTCTCCTCCTCTCTCATTTCTCCCTTTTCCTTTTCTTCTTGGTTCGTTCCCTCTATGGTAATTTCTAGAGGGAAATGGTCGGAGTCCACTCTTTCTCCCACTTTGAACTCTTTCACTCTCTCCCATGCTGCCTCATTTACTATTGCGTAGTCTATGACTGTTTCCCCCCTGCTGCCTACGTATGTCACTTCCCCTTCCTCATCCCCTCGTTTATTCCCGTTCAGCACTTCCCATCCATTTTCTTCTATCCACTCTATCAGCCTCTTCCCCTCTGCATTTTCCACTTTGTCTTTCGTTTTTCTTCTCCCATCCCCTTTCTCTTCTTCCCAATTTCTGGCTCCTCTCTTTCCAATTCTCCCGTTAAAATCACCCCCTAACAGCATGCATTCTTCCCTGTCCATCTTCATTGTGTTCTCGACCCGTCTTGTTGTTTTCCTCATCTCCTTGCTATATACTGTTGCTATTTTCCACCATTCGTTATCTATATGAACGTTTCTTTCCATGTATCCCTCTTCTTCCCCCTTTTCTTTTTGTTTCTCTTCAATTCCCAACTTCACCCCTGTTATTATTCCCCCTGCAGCTCTTCCTCTTTTTCTTTCTCTTTTTGCCCATTGTCCTTCCCATTTATATTCTTTCGGTAGCGTCAATCATCTTAATTTTGATATAGTAACTTGCAGGGTAAATACAATTTCAATCTCAGTAACTATAAATTGAATCACAGCTTTTTCTCATTTTATTCGGTGTTTCGTTTCTGAAAAGTCGAATAAACTTCGATATCACAACCTGATTTTTAAAAGAGCATATCTTGTCAATCTTTCCATACCTCACATTATTTTTGTTTTGGTTTTCAGAGGAAATATATCTTCAATGAACTTTCTTTCTAAATGTCCATTCTTGGTTAAATAGGAAGCGAAACGTTCTCATTAGCGACATTTAAGTGCTCTTTAATCTTAATTAGATTTTTTCCTTTCTCTCTTAACAACTTAACGACCAAACAGATTTCAGTTAAATTTTTACTCATACTTAGTGAAGGTTTAATGAACCAATGACAAATCGACACGCCATCTACCGAACACTTTTAGACCTACTATTTATTATCTATAAAATTCAAAGCTTGTAGGTGTAACTAAATTTGCACTTAAATAAATTATGTAAAATGTAACATAAAACAGTGTAAGGTATTTAAATTTGAATAAAGCGATATACTTTACGTATTTTTAGAAGTAATGAAATAATTCATATTAAAAAAATTTAGACGAAATTTACGTCGAGGAACTGGAATTACAATTTAATAAGAAACAGGGAATTAGTTTACGCTTTCAGACGTTAAATCTAACTCGCATAAAATTCTCTAATTAAATTTGTCGCGATTAAATTTTAAACACTTGCAAATAAATGCGAAAATCGCGCGCCCCTTCTAGACGTCTCGTAAACATATGTATATTTCCATAAAAAAAATATTGTTACCGATCCTAAAAAAGTTGCACATAATTATGATGTAATAAAAGACGAATAAAATGTAGATTTCTATTAAACTCAAGTGTTCAAAAATGTTCAGAGATCTTCACTATTTAGTACAAGTGATAAAAAGGAAAACAAATCGGAGCAGGCGTTGCAAATTATCTATCATGCCGTAGCGGAATCCTATGGAAATAAGCGTTCAATGCATTATAATAAATCATCTCTCATGAATTTTAAAATGAAATGAAATTTAATGAAGAAAATTGATAAAATAAACAAGAGCAACATTTTACATTCGTAAGAATGGATAATTTACTAGCTTTATTGCCAAATGCGACACCACTGGGAAGCAGATTTTTTGATGAAATGTCAAGAAATGTCAGTCAACGGTGTTGATGTTAACCTTGACAATCCAACTCGAAAATTTTTAACCAATCGAATTGCAGCATTTTTCAAATTTGGACCAATCAAATTGATTTATAGTGAAAAAACACCGAACAGAGTGAAAAAACAACCAGCTGAATGAAAAAACAACTAGTGGTTTTTCAGCGAAAAAATTTATGTCAAAATAAAACGTCAAATTTATTAGATCAACTCGATAAACATTTTCTCGGTGGATTGTCAAGTCGAATACAATTCGTGGTCTAATTTTTTCTTCAAAATTTGTCATTTAAGACATCCGTAACTTTTGCTTTTGGAAAATTACACGAGTCGACGAAGGAGGAAAAGCTACTCGTGTCTTAAATGACAAATTTTGTTGGAAAAAATTAGACCACTTATTGTATTATATATGAAAAAAGATTTTCAATTTCGGCAAAGTTTACGGGCGTTTTCTCTAATTGTAAGCCACAATTATCCCGGAATAAGTGGTAAAATGAGCTTTACCATTGAAGATAAAGTTGTAATTATTAATAATAATTAATTAATAATAGATGTTTCGAGAGGTAGGCAACCAATAAAACCACTGTGTATAGCAAGTATACATATGTATATGTACGATTAAACTAAGACAGATGTTTTTCTTGTTGATGATTCTGTATAGAAAAAGTAAGAGTATCAAGTACTACATCAATTCAATATTTGTATCTATTTCAGGAATTGAATCTGGAGAATAACCAGATAGAATTGATATCTGATCGCGCTTTCGCTGGACTGAACCATTTGCGAAAACTTAGCTTGAGCCATAACCGACTCGCAGTGTTGTCAAGAGGTCTTTTGGGAGGTGTCTCCACCATAATTCATCTAGATCTGCGTTTCAACAGCCTGGAAACCATCACCTATGACAGCGTCCAACCCATAATTCCAAATCTAAGAAACGAAAGTAGTTACTTCTACATCGCAGGTAAGAATTGCAATTAAAAGACAATGTAATTTGTGTTTGTCTGAATTTATTAATATTAATTGTTCTGTGATCTACTTACAGTACAGTGATTCGGTTCGTAGGTTCATTGTTTATGAATTGTCGTGCTAGTATTTTAAAGCGTACACGAAGTGTACTACAGTGCTCGTTCGGAATATAAATGAATTAGGGCACCGCATGAAGTGGCTCGAATTTCGCATGAAAACTAGCTTCTAGTGGCGATGAAAACTGACATATTCATTGTAAAGAGGTGCTCGTACGTATTTATGAAATGACGTGTCTGCCGGATACATGATACTCCTATAAATTTGAACGCGCTATCAAAACGTTGGATGACATACCGTGCTAATGTATTCTAATGGCAGTCAATAACAGTCAAAGCAAATACACTACCTCTTTGGAAAAATATGAGGTATCTGGTTAACATAAAACTTTATCCAAGGCGGCATTAGGTTCATTACACGTGACACCGACCGATCGCTAGGATGAACACTAATCCTCGCAAAGTAACCTGACACGGAGTCAACGTTACAAAAATTAAGTATCGACCGGAAATATTCGACACCGTCCGTTCAAGAGCGGATACATGGACCAAAATCTATTCGAGAAGCATCGAAAGTACCCAAACATTCTTCACCTGGAGGGCTCGACTTCGGCTCTTGTTCCTTTATAGAGTATAAACCGAAACTACAACAAACAATACCTTGTTAAACGATATTTATTTTTTTTTAATGCGCAATTATGCGGATCATTATACAAACATATTTGAAGAGGAAAACGGTTCGTTCAGCTTCTCTTCGACTCGACCTTAATGAAAAATGACGTCTGTCTAGACGTCCATAAATCTTGAGTATCTGTTTTTAAGCGCCAATTAGAATACAATGTCCTCGAGTTTCTTTCAGCAGATCCTTCCACTCATTCATATCATCTATTGCTGCCGTACTAGTTTTCTTTATTATAAAATAATATTGTTCCATGCTGTTGGATATGACCATAGAATGCAGACGACAACACACAGAGTAAATAAATAACAATCATGTCGATACGCCCTCGACGGAAATGCAACTGAAACTTCCATTACATATAAATAACTGATTACGCTTCAATTTTGAAGAGTTTAAGAAGTAGCTCAAAGATGATAAAGAAAAATCAATGATGATAATAATAGTAATACGCAGATGTTGACAATCCCGTACTTTCTCCTAAAGAGACCTGGAGTAGGTACCCTAACATCACTAGACACACTATTTAGCTATTTTATTAGTAGGAGATACGACAGTGAGGATGTGATCAGAACAAGTGAATTGTTTACCCAATATAATAATAATGAATAAATAAAAATGAAGCTACGAGTATTCCCTTGATAATTGTAGATTATATCATTAAGAGTAGAAGTGGCTCTTTTTGGGCTAAGCCCAGAGACAGAGACGAGGTTGAGGTCGACAACTGGGTGAAGCACAAAAAGACTTTCTACTCTGAATCATTTTATCTTCAAGCGGATCACAAAAAAAATCGGACATGAACTGATTTATACAGGGTGTTTTCCAAGTTGAGGCGTTCCTTGTAACACGAGGTACTATACATTATTCTTAAGAGTTTTAGCCTAAATCTTCTTAGTAAAATGTTTGTATTAACAGAGATAATTATTTGTATATTTTTATTGTTTTCTAAAATTTTGAGTCCGGTCCTGACGTGGCCCAGGATGGTGTCTTTCTGGAAATCGCTCTGCGTACTCTCTGGACGCTGCATTCTGATAACGTGATAACATTGTCAATATACATTAGCAACATACTTGTGAGTTCATTATTTTGGTAATGATAAAGCCATTCCGTGACAACTCTAACAGTATTTTTGATTAACGTCCATGCTCATTTGATTTTTTTTTTGTCAATTCTAATTTCTAACAAATCAGCGCAAATTTGAGCAGAACCGGTTTCAGAAATTTCAAAAAAATTAACTTATTATATTATTATATATATTATATATTAACTTTGAAAACACCTTGTATATTAAATATTTCGTGTAATTTATAATTGTAATTGATAAATAAATCGTGACAAATGCTTCAAATGACCTTACATTTGACTCGGTAGAGCCGCCTATGGACAGTTCTGCTCCTAGGACTTGAAGTATTTCTACTTCGTATTTCTACTCCGCTCAGAAAAAATGCCACTTTAACCGTTTCAATGGAGATACACAAAGGCGCGATTTTCAGCCGCTTGAAGATAAATATTTTTTCTATCTTATCGGTGATTGCTTGAAAATTTTTTGAACAAAAGTTTCCAAAAATGATTCAACAAGAGTTATAATGGATAATGGATGGACTAATAAAAAAATTATATAAACAAAACCAGAATTCGTTTTAAATGTGGTAACGTATTAAATATGATATCTACAATATCTGTTTCGGTTGACAATTTGCAGATATGTATTTTTATGTAAATCCGCATAATTTCAGTGGCATTCGCTAAATCACGTTCCAACGTGAATTACAAACAAATTGATTTAAACTGCGGAACTCCTGAACGTTATTCGACAAATTAAAATTGTGATAGTTGTGTTTCTCCACGAAAAGCTAACAAAAAAAAAAGATTACTCAAGTTGGGAGGTGTTTTTACCAAGTAGTGTGTTCAAAGCTCTAGTAAATTAACTAGAAACTGCACCTAAGTACTCGGTGTTAAGTTTCGTTCGAGGATGTTGGTATGTGTTAATTAAACGATGTACAAGTCTTGTAAACATGTTAACATTATGATCCATGCAAAGTAAACGTTTATAATAATGTAAAATATCCACTAGCCGAGATATGGGCAATAAATCTAAACGGCGTTATTGCCTTGTCATCACATCGCAACACAGACATCTAGTCTGTTTATTTTCCTAGGAACATGTAAGAAAGTGCTCGTCAAGCTATCTCGAACAAAATACGAAATCGATAGAATAGCTTCCGAATCGAGAAAAAAATAAATAAATAAAACTCTCCACTGATCAAGCGGAAAACTGGCGCGCGTTCAAAATTGATCAGGCCCATTTACTTTTTATCAATTTTGATTATACATCGCGCAATTACACGTCCTTCCCGACAAAACAATGCAGCCGGAATAGAACAAAGCGACCGAAAATTTCGAATTGTCAATATTGCAACGAGTTGAAACGAAATTTATGCAGAAAAGTTTCCTTGTATGTGTGATTTACATATTCATTCATATAAGCTACACTTGCTTTAAATTAAACAGCGTAATATTACAATATCCTTCGCGATACGCTGAAGCGGTGAAAATTGCTGCAACTTTTGCCTATGAAGTTGGAAATTGTTTTTTACGGCAACAAATAATCAGCTTTTCGGGGTGGGTGGCGCAAAATTTAATCTTCACCAGCTAAACGTAGTTATTGGACATGGTCGCTACCGGCGAGTACCGAAGTTAGAACAATGCAGTAGACCGAGGATAAATTAAAAGTCATATTGGATAAACAGTAATGGTGACATAGACAAACACAATTAATTTGAAATCTAAACTAGTGAAACTAATAATAATAAAAGTAAAAAAAAAAACGATTTGTTTCTCCAAATATCCACTGGAATTTACAGCACTTAAAGTAAAATATAATACTTTTAATAATGCATAAACTTTTATTACGCATAATAGAGTAATTTAATGTAGATAATAACCATATAACAGAGAGAGAACACAGAAAAATGTTCGGTATATTAAAATAATCTCTATGCAATATCAGTTTTTCCCTAAATAACACATGTTCAATGTTTTATTAAAAATTAATATATTTAATAAATCAATTGCATATCTAGATGTAAATTGCAACAAACACTGTTTAAAACAATTTAATTATTTCATTCCGATTTTCAATAAATTCTGTCATGTACAAATTTGAAATTGGAATTTTATTGGAAATATTAGTCAATAATAGAAGCATTTTAGTTATTTTAGTAATATTCAGCCACGATTTACGTTGTGAAAACTTTTAAATTTCATCGAATTTCTGAGTTATCCCGGCGCATCCACCAAAAAAGTTCATACTCAAGCTTAGTTTACATTAGTCGAGTAAAATAAAAGGTTGAAGTGAGGCAAGTATTCCCATTAGTACTCAACTCGTCTATTTTTAATGTATACTTTTCAAGCAAGTAACGAAATAGATAGGGTGAGTGTGCTTGTTACGTTGAAGAAACAGTGGTGGCAGATTAGATGGTTTGATTCGCCAAATACTTGCACAATTACTCGATCGACCATCGTGTAATCGTGATTTTTTCCATTTGTTTCTGATTAGCACATCTGGCCCTTAGGCGTAGCAATCGCCAAGCGAGGCACAATTTTAATTGTCACATATTAAAAACCAAATTGCATTCAGTTTTCAAAGATTGTTTTTTCTTGGTACAATCGTGGAGAAAGTATAATGGCTATTATTCACTCGAATGATTCCACCACTCGCCTACAGCTCGTGTTGTGACAAAATTCGTGGCCCTGTTATTTCCTAACGCAAGAATATGTCTTTAGTCTTCATTCAACTTACAAGTTACAAATTACGCAAGTTACAAAACCAATGCGTTACTGTCCGTTGTCTTTCTCACCTTCAGGGTTTGATAAATTTCATTTTTCAACACGATAGCTCTCGAACGGTAAGGACTATAACACAGTTCCTGGAAAAGGATAACGTTGATATCCTTCCATGGTCTGCTCGGTGTCCAGATTTGTCCTCGATCGAACACGTCTGTGATTTGATGAGAAGACAATTCAGTAATTTACGCCACCCTCGAAGAAACTTGAGCGACCTTCGTTTGCGGCTAGAGAAAGCACGGGATGAGCTGCATCGGGACACTATTAATCATTTGATTGAAAGCATGCCTCGACGTGTAATCAAGTGTATACGAAAGAAAGATGGCTCGACTCGTCATTAATTTTCTTTTTATTTTGACGATTGTATCTTTAAACAGTTTTAATAATTCGTTCCTTTCACTGAAATACATATTTTGGGGAAATTTAAGAATAGACACTATTTTAAATATCGAGTATTCATTTAATTTATCCTCAAAGTAGGCATTGAGGAGTCGATTGTGAACGCACCAACGATTCCCGATGACGCATCAGCTGTTTAAATCTAACCTCAATTTTTGAGTTATCTGTGTTTTTACCGTGCAGACTGACGAGTGGTGCGTTCACAATCGACTCTTCAACGCCAACTTTGAGGATAAATTTAAATGAACACCCGATACAATTATTCTCCCATAAGTTGTAGTTACCCAAATTTTGGACAATTGTTCGTTGGATATTTGCGATGAATTAGTCTACCTTTACCATTTCTGAGGAAAGTTGAGAAATTTTTCAATTACCTCTTTGTAAAAGAAATCAAATTGCACATTCCAAAATACCGCGTACTTCAACCCAGCTTTGATGTGATATCAGTAAAAACGCCAACTATCGAAATGGCACGGGAGCACCATAAAATTTTATAAACCTACGTTACGTTATTCGTTCCATTATACATATGTTCGCAGTTGGTCTGGCAACCGTAGGAAAAATGTGAAATCCCGGGTTTGAAAACAGTGAGAGACGCATTACGTGAAACTTACGACGGCGACGATTTAGGTCCAAGCCAGGCATTTCACATCGACATAAAACACCAGGATTAAATATCATCAGACAATACACTCCACCTCCGTCAAGTCCTTTATGAAGAGACAATTCCAACTAGAATTACATCTAGCAACCTCTTCATCATCGTCGGCCAAGTTTTATTGTAATTGTACGAAACGTACGTACGTGACAAATTGCTCAACTTGTATCGGAACTATTAGTTCTGTCGTAATGTCCTGGTGGACATTTGACTATGTGTGTATCTATGTACTTGCACTGTTTACCCTAAAATTATTTGACTTCCGGTTCCGGTTTACGCAAGCCCAGGCCGAGAATGTATCGCAAGGGATCCGTCTCTCTCTTAAATTATAATAAATTAAGACGGCAGTTAAAGCGAAATTTTAATTGCTGAAACATAACGAATACCATTTCGCGTCTCAAAAGTTAGAAAAGAGGATGCTGATTAAATATTGAAGTCGTCCTGGATGTAATGAATTAGCTTGATGAGAACAGGGCGATTAGGACGATCGCTTTAAAAAAACTCGACGTTTTACCAAACGTGAATTTCGACGGAGCAGAGTGCCATCAATTTATCCGAACAGATAAAAGTTTTAATATTTCTTAAGCTATTTGGAGGAAGTTTTGACACGAAACATAAAATAGTTTGGCAAGTTTATTCTTCCGCCGATATTTTAAAAACAAGGGCGGCTTCTTATGAAGGCGAATTGAGGCGTAGACAGTCAAACCGTCAAAATAAAAAACCAAGCACTGAAATTTCAAACTTGTAACCAGCTCTTGAGTTATTAATTATTCTAAATTAATTGTGATGGGTACATTTATGAAATTTCAGACTAAGCATGTTTTAGCAAACGGTTTCAGGTTTAACTTTAGTTTCACTCTACATAATTACTTTGTTTATTGATCGGCGAATTTCACCGTAACACGAGTTGACACATCTCTATGAATAGTTCACAGTGGACGTAAATACATACGAGTACATTTTATAGAGCACAAGATGCCCATTTACTGTTTTATAGATCAGCAAACACATAACTTATATAGAGATGAAAATATTTTATAAGGTGCAAGTTAGATCAAGCATGTGCCAGCGCAGCGTCTCAAGCACGTTTTGTACAGTGATCAAGAAGAAAACAAATCAAGAGTGCTATCTCACCTTTTGTTTTATCGAAACGTTCGTCTTAACTTAATCGTACACGTATCATCAATACCTGCTTTAAAATTGACGTTTGTTTGACATTTCACCGGAAAACCTGCGTACCAGTGGCGTCCCGTTTGGCAATAAAGCTTACTAATGTAATGTTTGAGACCACAAATTGTCTACGCTCATGCATTGAACGCTTATGTGCATAGGATTTCGCTACGACATGACCGATAATAATTTGCAACGCCTGCTCTGATTTGTTTCATTAATTCCTGGTATTTTGTGTAAAAACAACACACCTAGGAACAAATTCGTAACTGAGTTTTCTTATAATTACCATTAACGGTTTTAATAAATCTTAAAAGGGAAAAAACAATCATTTGGATATCTTTCCAAACAATTCCAGCTTGTAATTTATGGAATATAACGAGAATAATAGCAATGCTCAAAAAACGATAAAAGAAAATTTATAACTACACCATAATATCCCAGGGCTTTCAAAACAAATAAATTAAGGATTCAGTTTCAAACATATTCTCCTTTAAAGCAATTCATGAACCATTGTGAGCTTGCCCTACACAAAGGATGAAGAAAAATCATAAATTCTACAAAGCAAACATGATAATAATGATGCAACGAACCTGTCAAAATTTTAAATGTAAACAATACGAGCGGATGATAACAGATGTTGGATGGACTAGACAGTCGGGATTTTTGTTCGCCGAGAAATTGGAGCTCGGTTAACGAACAACACCACTGATCCTTTATATTTATTTACTTTGCAGATTCCTGATGCGTGATATTTTATGAGGAAAACCTTTCAATTTCTCGTACGTCCATCCAATTACCATGAAACTTATCCCAGGTTCTGTGCTTTTAAATTAAACGCCTAATAAGGTATCTCACTAAAATTAGAATTCCTTTAGACGAAATACACAAGCATGTAGCCAAGAAATTGATGTAAACCAATAAAACCGGGGAAATCCTCGCAGCGTTAATAATAAAATCGTTCTCAATCTCGAGGCGAATATTTACGACCATCCATACAAGTAAAAAAAATTTTATTCAATATTTTTTACATTTCTCCATTCAGTCGCGGATGAAACGAAATATCTCCTCCCGAATATTACATTTTGCAGGAGTGTAAGCCCAAATATAATATATTAACCGTTGTTATTATCAGTTTACTCAATATACGACAAATACGGTGTAAAATTGGAAAATGTACTTTTTGAATTCGATTTGCAAATCCACTTCGCTGGCTTATTTTTATTTAGAAAACTCTCGCGTTGAAATTTGAGCGAAATAATAGCTCAACTTCTCATCCGAATTGACTGACTCAAATTCATTATGAACCACCCACAATTACATCGCCATCACATTAGCGCGACTCTTGCTCGAATATCATGCGCTTCCTCGAGCATTAAACCTCCTTGTGTGTTTTTTTCAATGACGAAAAGCTCCGAAAAATTGAGGCGAAGGAACACAGAACAACAAAATAACAATAATCGTGAAAACCTACATTCAAACAAACGTCAGCTAGACATGGCCATTTGCTCTACTGAATAGAAAGCCAACTTTTGTGTCCCATATGTATTAAATTTGAACGACGTTGAATGAATAAGGATGATAAATCCGCAGCAACTTCAATGAAACATGTTGACAAACAACTTGCAGAAAGGTTAGCCGAAACTTTATGAAACGTTTCCACGTATTTGTCTTTTATCTTGGCCAAAATGGGGTCTCCGAGCTCAGTTAATAAAGTCACAAATGATTCACCTTGATGAGAAACGGAGAAAATCTTCATCAATAAGTCTGCAGCAAAACAGGTGAAACATTGACGAGATGGCGTCGTTCAAAGAAATTACATTGCTGCTCAATTATTAAATTGCAAGACTATCGCTAAATAGGCGTGTGTGGTTTCCCAGGCGTAAATTAAAAGAGCTTTTCCTCCAGGATTTGTATAGGTCCTAACCAAACACATTTACTTGATATTTTTTTTAACATATTTTTTTTCTCCTCGCATGTTTTGTTATACCTTCGCATTTTGCCCACTTAATTAAACAGGTAATATGTAATGTAATACGTAATAACAATGGAAGTTAAAATTTTAATACACGTATATTTTTCGCTTTGTTACAGTAAAATCAATCTATTCATATGATTAAAAAAAAACATAAACACAAAAAATAAAACAACTAATAATTACAGTTCTTGTAATTATTAATTTGTTTTTATTCTTAATATAACAAAAATTATCAAAACGTGAAAGCAAACGATTACAACTTGCAACTGTTTACTTTCTAGCACTGAACGGCCATCTTGCTATTTTTGATTTTGACACCATGGACACGCCCACAACGGGCGACTCGTGTTACACCACAGTGGAACCGGTTTTCGCTTTTTAGAGGCTTTTTTTAATAGTAGTCCAGTCAATATAAACATAAAAAAGGGTCCGACCTTGCAAAAGGTCATGTAATTCTGATTTTTTAATATGTTGTTTGGATCTCAGCCAAGAGTAAAACACCAAATTTGCAACTTCGAAAGACTTGTGCGCGCTGCGTGGTAGCCAAAGAACAGCAAAATTTTTGCACTATTTTCAGTTTTTGCTCAATATCTCCTAAGATATGAGTCTCACAGAAAAAGTTGAAGTTACCTTTTTTAAACTAGATTAAATTCGCTACAGTTTGAGGCCCAAGCAAACTTTGTGCATGCAGCAGTTTCCGAGATAGAGCTCTTCAAAAATTGGGTATTTTTTCCAAGAAGTGAAATTTTTTTGTTTACGTCTCTTATTTTATTAAATATCGTCAAAAATACTCGCCCCATGAGAAAAGTCATGGGCAATGAACTTGAAGTGTATTTATTTAGCTTTAAATTGAGATCTGACGGGCAGCTGTAGGTCCAATGCTTCCAAGTGGCATATAACCGAAAAGATGGAATTTGGGAAAAATAAATGAAAACAAGTTTTCAGCGCATCAAACATCACGTATAGGGCCTAAACCGATCAAATAAGTTATTGTAACGTAATTTAATATGTGTGGTTAACAACTTGAAGAGAGTCTGTGAAGTTGGTGGAGAAATACTGTCCTCAGCGCCAGACTTGTTCTGGTTCTGATTGTATGGAAAATCATCGAACTCCCCAAATATGCTCATTTGGAACGGGTTCATGGAGCCGGTGACAAGTGGTCTTGATTTTGATCGACCAAGAATTATTTTCCTCTCATTCATTGGCGCGCTTTAATTTGAGCTCCGGCGGGTAGATGTCCTGGCATATACAAGTATGTTTATCATGAACCCCATTTTTACGGTCCACTGTGCTAGCTCACTGCTGGAGATTCCACGCACATGTGCCAATCCACCGTAGCTTTTCATAAACCACATCAGCAATAAAATCTGACCATAGGCCGGGCCAAAATTTATCGGATCGGCGGATCGTAAAATTTTGTTCTATGTTTATCTTAAACTCAGTTGGATCCATCCGCTGTTCTAGAGCCATCATATCTTGCAAATATAAGTGGGCACTCTTTGTGAAGAAATAGTGACCAACTGAATGAAAACAAGGTAGCATTTTATCGATAGCATACAGGTGAAGGTTCTTAATCATCCTGACGCTCTGCCTGGATGAATAGTTTTACGGGAGTACACGTGTGAAAATATTGGTCCCACAGCTTTGATTACCTTCCAAATTATGCAATGCAGTTTTAGGCTCTTAGGCTTTGGTTAGTCCTATTTTCCTTTACAAACAAGATGAGAGACCTCTCACTCTCACGTAGCTTAGTCTCAGTTTCGGCTCTTTCTTTCCCAGTCAAGTCTACCTCATCTAAAATAATGCCAGCCAATATCAGATTAGTCAAAATGTGTGCTCGTACAACTCGTGAATAGGCATGACCATTCAGCATCTTGTCCCGGCCTGTGATCTGTATAGTTATAAATAGCGCCTTCAAGCAACTCCCTGCCATTATTGCACCGACACAACCCATGAATGAGATGAGGAGATGGAACTGTCCAAGCCTCACAACCACGCAGCTTAACTCAGAATGTTGGCCACCCTCAACAATATCTCTGGCCTTAAAGAATAGTGGTTGATCAAAAGTAACGAAGCAGGTTTTTTGAAAATGACCTTTACTTCTCCCACTGGCTTCAAAAGATGATATGAACACTGTATCGTAATCAGTAGGTGGGGTGCGGATAAATGAGAGGAAAATAATTTTTGAGCCATAAAAATTAAGACCACTTGTCACCTGCTTAATGAACCCGTTCCAAAGGAGCATACTTAGGGTAGTTGATGATTTTCCATACAATCAGAACAAGTCTGGTGCTGAGGGCAATATTTTTCCACCGACTTCACAGACTCCCTTCAAGTTGTTAACCACACATACTAAATATACGTTAAAATAACTTATTTGATCGGTTTAGGCCCTATACGTGATGTTTGATGCGCTGAAAACTTGTTTTCATTTATTTTTCCAAAATTCCCTTTTTCGATGTTTTCGTTTATATGCCACTTTTTAGAGAAGCATTGGACCTGCAGCTGCCCATCAGATCTCAGTTTAAAGCTAAATAAATACGCTTCAAGTACACTGCCCTTGACTTTTCTCATGGGGCGAGTATTTTTGACGATATTTAATAAAAAAAGAGAAATAAACAAAAAAAAATTCACTTCTTGGAAAAAATACCCAATTTTTGAAGAGCTGTATCTCGGAAACTGCTGGACACACAAAGTTTGATTAGGCCTCAAACTGAAGTGAATTTAATCTAGTTTAAAAAAGATAACTTCAACTTTTTCTGTTAGACTCATATCTTAAGAGATATTGAGCAAAAACTGAAAATAGTGCGAAAATTTTGCTGTTCTTCGGTTACCACGCAGCGCGCACAAGTCTTTCGAAGTTGCAAATTTGGTTTTTTACTCTTGGCTGAGGTCCAAAGAACATATTAAAAAATCAGAACTACATGACCTTTTGCAAGGTCGAATGTTTATATTGACTGGATTATAGGTATAATTTAATTATTTAATATTTCCTGCAACTGATAATTGTAATTGATAAATAAACCGTGACAAATGCTTCAAATGACCTTACATTTGACTCGGTCGAGCCACCTGTGGACACTTCTACTCTTAGGAAGATAAAAATATTTCTTTTCAGAATTTTTGTTTTAACCGTTACTGTGGTACGTGATTTTGCTCTAGCTGCAGAACATTTCGAAGAAACCCGAGTTTCAAAAACGTCAAGAATAAAGTTTTGACTTCTGAGCGACGAAATGCAATTTATTACTTAAATTTGTATTCATAAAGCGTGGAGCTCGTCTAGCTAATTAATATTGCTTTGTGTTGTTACAAAGGTACATCTTTTCGACTTGGCGACAGTTCTAATAAATGTATTTTCTCTCACATAAAGACACTTTGTCTGAGCACATTGACATGATTTGAACATTTTACTATACGCAGAACCGCAATATATTTACAACTCCTTTATCTCAAAGTTTTGTGTGGTGCTCGTGGTTCAAATCTGTTTGCATCTTTACTGCGCAATTATTATTCATAATTCTTTAAATTGGTCGTTAAAACAATAAAGTAGGTTCTTGCTGCAACAGTGGTGCGTATTTGTAATAGTAAAGTGAATTGTTAAGCGCTATCTTTGCGTCTGCCACGAGAGCATAACAAATCCTAAAGTTTGTTATAATGTTGTGTATGAAGAAACCCTACAATGTTCAGGTTGTTGTAATACACGGTTATCTAAGCTGAATGTAACTTATCACAATTCTCTTTGATATGTAGATTATTACGAGTTTGTTGTTGGCATTGATAAACCCCATTCGCGAGCGAAATGCCACCGTAGATATGAAATCTGGCTGCAATATTATTTAATTAATTCGCAGCGAATAAAGAAACAGAAACTAGATCGTACAGCTTATTTATTCGGGAAGTACAACACAGGCATGGGTAAAATTCAGTGAGTGGAGGAAGTTACACAAATTCAAATCAAAATCCACTCGTTCTGGCGATACCGCAGAGATCGAAACTGTTTGTGTTTGCTTCGTTTTAAGCTGTAAATAATATTTCCTTAATAACTGTTTTGCTTAAACTTTTCATAGTTCTCTTGGGTCAACATTAAGATTACGCCATGGTCCTATGAATTTTCCCCTATTTCTTGCCAGAAATCAAGTTCTGTGCAACGAAAATTGTTGTCAGCTTCGTCGAGCATCCTGTGCAATCTTGCAGGAATAAATGTTGCATGAAATGGCACCTAAATGAGGTGCCGGTGTCATATGTGGAAGCAGACAGTGGACATGTGAAATTCTTAACGTCCACTGGTCATGTCTTTTATTCGTCCTTTTCTCATCACACGCACAATATGTAGACATGTCAACGACTTGAAACGTTTCACTACACTTGACAGCTGCAACCCCTTAAATTGTTAAAAAGAACATTTCCGACGATCATAGAGAAGTTGACCGAGGATATTGCGAAGGGAATGTTGGAATCACCCTTTCCACTGTCGAGGTGGAATTGGAATTTTTACCAATTGAAACGATTTCATGGCTGTTCTTTAAATTGCAATACATGGTGTTCGGGGGATAGGAATGACTTTCGATTTTCATAACAAGGAGCCTCGCCACCAAAGGCAAACAATCTCGGTTTCATGCGAAAAAGCGATCCTCTCCGGTATTACCTGTCATATCGGTGCTCATTTAAAAGAAAAAGGCAGAGAGCATTTGCTTGAGAATTATTAGACTGATTGCGTACATAGGTTTTTCATAAATAAACAAGAATCTCTTAAATGGCAACGCCCACAATAAGAGTTTATCGTTATTTGTTGTTTCTTCTTTCCTAAAAATCTTCATTTAAAAGTTTAAATAAAGTCTACTTTAAAATTAACCAATGGAAGAGGCAAAAAATTGTCAAAAATACGAAATAAAATTACATAACAACTAAAAAATTGCATCTTGTCGAATTTGAAAGATCATGTGACAAGAAACAATAATTGAGTAAAATGCATTTACGTTGTTTTGGCATAAGAATGGCCATGGAAATTTTGAATTTAATTTTGTAGTAAAGCTGTTTGTTGAATAATGTTATGTTTTTCTAAGTTTGAGGTTATAAATAGCGTCTATGTCTAGTGCATTGTTGTCAGTTTTACTAGTATGCAATAGAAGAATTCTCAGACATTGCGAACAATTCAGCAACATGTTATTATGTTCATTTTGATAGGTCCGCATGTCAGACACTTTAGTGACGGAAATCAAACAGTGTGTCCAACGTTAAAAAAATAAATCATGGCCTCCCATTATACCAAAACAACGTGAACGATGTTTACCAAATGCAATACTGCCGATCAAAAAATTTAAATTAAATACATAGATCTTTTTTTCCTTGTATTGTTGATTATTTCCTCAATTGTTTTGCATTTTATACAGGGTTATGATAAACGATAAAGTAACCGTAAGCAGAAAATTCAGAAAACGTAAAGTATTAATTTAAAAAAAAAAAAATGCAAAAACACGTCAATCGTAGCTTTTCATTTGAAAAAAATATTAATAACGTCATAATTTTGACAAATTTGACCCAATTTTTTTTCTATGTACTGTTACGTTATTATTCTCTACCACAACTGGTGAAAATTTAAATTTCCCAACTACTCCGGGGATAATTTAAAATAACGCTTTTCGTGACTGATTGTCTCCAGGTCCGGCACACATACACACTAACGTCTCGAGAGCAAGACTGTAGAAAAGTACAAATGCTGATTTACAAACACGGTGTTATACCAGGTGTTGGATAGAAACACAGATGATATTAATAACTGAGTTTAATCCTCGTTTCTTAGATATACAGTGAGACAAATTAATGAAATAAAGCCAACCTAGATGCCACTGCGGGCGATACACTGTAGTCTAATAAAGGAGACCTTAGAATTTAACTCAAAATGTTACACTGAAAACTAAGTTAAAGCATTGACTCTTACGACAAAAAAAAATAAGATTAACAATTCAAAAGGTTCAAAAGTAATGGTAAGATGTGAAATGAAAGGAAATGAAATCCAGAAGTGATCCAAAATGATACGCCGATGGCGCTTAAACAACTAGTGACATTCACAAAAAGTGCCGGTACTACCAGGCTAAACTTCTAAATTAATAAGTCACAAATTTAAGATAAAAAAATTTTTTTCAAAACTTCCCTTACACCGGGCCTGGGATTTGGAATCTAAAAGATGAGTCCTGGGAAGAACGGGGCTGGAGGAAGGTCCTCCGAGTCCTTCTTCCGCCGCTGATCAATCACGCCGCCCGTATCCTCGGATAGTCCTCGGGTCCTTCCTCCCCTCGACCCTTCCCAGAGGAAAACGTGAACTGTAAGGCCTTGGGCCCCGGTGAAAAAGTGGAAAAACTACAAGGCAAAGTGATAAGATGATATCAAAAAAAACGTTGAGACCCAGCGAGCGCGTCGTCTCTGGCGAGGTCACTCCCGGTCTGATAACATGTATTAATGTAAAAGAAGAAATGAGCCAAGATGGCGGACTACAGAAAGAAAGACGCTGGAGGACCTTGCCAGATACGTGTTGCTCCTGGACTCGGGTTCCTCGGCCAGGGACAGTCCTGTGTGAGGTCCTGCTCTCCGGAGGGGTCCTTGGGGATGACGCCGGTCCAACAGGGTGACGAAATTACTCCGCTTGTGCGTAGGGTCGTTGACCCTCGTGAAGGAAGCCTTTATCCGCCGCGGCGTTTCGGTTGGGATTCTTCTAAGATGATTTTCCAGCCGATTTGGTCTTCCTCCACGGGTTCGCCAGCTCCTGTTGCACACTAAAACACCCCCTTATCTCCCCCTTCGAACACGACACTCACACACGGATCGGTCTTAACCTCTGACCTGCACTAGTCGACAACCTGTCGAGAACCTCTCGAGAACCTGTCGAGAACCTTTTTCATGGCGTCGGTTCCACCTTTATATCTTTTTCCCCTCCTCTCGCCGACTTGACGCGGCCGGTACCGGAAGTCGGGGTCCGAGAGCCCGTTCTGGAATGTTCTAGAACGTTCTCGCCTTTACGATTTACCGCGAAATTTAAATCGTAACAGTACGTTAAAAAACGCAGAATTTAAAAAACTGTGTGACGTGTTTTTGCATTTTTTTCAAAAATTAATACTGTGCGTTTTATGAATTTTGTGCGTTATTTTATCATAACCTGTATGTACCTAAAGTCGGATAATTTGAACAAATCAGTCCCATCCCGATGTACTTACTTCAATTTACCTGAATTCAGACTATGACGCAGAAAACAAAGAAAATAATTCATGTGCGACGTTGACCTTTATTTAATTAATGTTAGTACTTCTTACTGGAATTTTTCCACATTTTTCTTTAACGACGAATATTATTGGAATATTGTCGAAGGAATGTTGTGCTTCAAAGAACATCATCGTTTCTTGGAAGTTTCCCTGATTCTACAAAAATATTTTTCTAATTAAGTGTCGTTTGGGATGTTGCTGAACAGTAAATGAAATTGTATTATTACTCAAGTGTTACGTTTCAACTATAGTAGAAATGTACAAAATAATAATAATATAAACTGGGATTTGGGGGTTGTCATTACTTCACGTAATTATCTCATGGCTCTTTATTACTTGGTAGCAATGGCCGTAATGACGAAAGTCAGCCTAACTTCCGGTTAACTGCCGGGTCAGTCCCGGAAATGAATAAATAACAAATTAATAAATATAATAAATCGCTGATCATTCAGCGACTGGTATTATAACCAAAGTACCTGTTGCTAATAAAGTAATAAATAAAAACTTTTAAATTTAAATTTAAGAAGGGGTACAAGTACGTCTATATTCTTGATTATGTTGTTTGAACATTTTGTAACACGGTACAAAATAACACGGATAGTTTTACTTACACTCAATTTTTGTAATAAATTTTTTGTGCTGCCGTAGTTGCAATTGGCATTTTAAGTAATTGGCGTGCGGCAATGGAAATGAGAAAACTCTAGTGCTGCAATGGACAAACAAGAAATCTAAGACAAGAAAAAATAAACTAATTGTGGCAAATCAAGTATTACTGAAAGACAATTATGTCTTGTGACCAAAAGTTGGCCAGTGACAGCTCCGGGCTCCCAGGGGGTTTTTCGGGGCAGAGGGCGTGGGTTCGGATTTTTAAAAAAATGGGCGCCAGGCAGCTATTGTCTTGAGCTGGTTGTTGCTTGTCCAGCTGCCGGGACAAGTGCTCAGATCTTACTCGTCGAAGGTAAGTAAAAGCAAACGCTTTCTGATCGTTAAACAAATTTTGGTTTATTCGGTTACTGCAAAATTATCCACAGAACAGTATTTGGTGGTTCGGTACTGGTTCACACGAATGCGATAATGGTTCGCTTGTAACTACTAGATGAAAATTGAAAGATGCGGAACCAGTACTTTTTGGTGGCCTTAATATCTACTTTGGTCGTAACCAGAAAAGCTTTTCTTTCACATGTGACCGAATCTTAAACTAAACATGATATTCTTCGACGAAATAAAAGATGTTTTGATTCCTGATGAGGAACCTCCCGAACTTAGACTTCCTTCTGATCGAGCTAATTATTAAATGTAAACTTAATGAAACCCAAGGTCAAGATTGGGGTGTCACCTTGACAAAAAATTAAAATTGATCCTGATAGGAAAGTTTAAATCGGTGAAGTTCCGAAACGTTAAATTTGACTGAAATTTCTTTAAGTTGACACTGGAGATTGAATGAAAAGGTTCTTACAAAAAAATTCTAAACATTTGCAAAGTTTCAAAAAAATTTAGTGAACATACAAAAATTATGAAAGCGAGAAGCGAGAAATTCGAGGCGTTCCTAAATTTTGCAATGCCGCGGTAAAAAAATATGGCGACTTAGCTTTATGACGGGTCTGTTGTCTCCTCGAATAGCGTCCTTTTGACTTGCGGTGTGACCTTGGCGATACGGTGCTCAAAATAAACGATCGCCTCTGCGAACGATGTTCTCCAAAATGGTCGCCTCTGCGAACGATCTGGCTACGAATCGCCCTGCGAACGATCTGGCTACGAATCGCCCTGCGAACGATCTGGCTACGAATCGCCCTGCGAACGACCCCTAACGAATTGTCGTTAGTGTTGTGAAAATCGGAAGATTCGGTAATTACCTTTCAGCGAAAAAGGGGGTTCTTGGCGCTAAATCGAAGTCCTTCCGGCACTCCTTTACTCAAAAATTTTCGGTACTCTAAAGTTGCGATACGGTACTGGATCAATTCATCCAAACGGGATTGACTCTAAACTGGATCGAACCACCCCTAATACATGGTCTTAGTGAAATGAATTCAAAATTGAACGATAATTACCTCTATAGTGCGAGGGGTCACTCGACCACGAACTCTAAAAGGCGCTTCGCTGGCGTCGCTTCGACGGCTCTCGACCAAGTGTCCGACTTCCGCATTTTTAATCTCGGTACCGCAGTCCCATAAATCGCGAAAATCGTCACGCGCGCGATTCTCGACCTTATTCAGTTGTGCTATAAGGCGGGCTGCGCTTGCGTGGTACTGCGCAATCAAAAATGTGCATTTCCGGTGGTACTACACGTGCGCGTGTCATGACAGGTGGACCGTCATGGCGTCGGTTTGTTTACCTCGAAATTATACCGAGCGGGAGAATTCAGATTTTGGACGGTATTGTGTCGGTAAGTCGTGCACGTCTATCCTGATGTTAATTGCCGTAACTCGCAGGTCAAAAAAAGGACAGGAAGAAAGATGGGGTTGAAAAGAAGGAGATGACTTTCCGGCAAGTTACTAAAGAGGAAAAGGGACCCAACATTGCCGTACGGTCACCTATCGCTGAGAAGAGAAGAAGAGAAAGTGAAGAGAAAGAGAAAGTGAAAGTGGGGTTCTGAAAGATAGGTTGCAGCTCGCCAACCTAGAGGCGTGAGGCCACCTCAGCCTGACATTTGCGGGGGTAACATGTGTTCTTCCAGCCCCCCCGTGGTGGCTGGCACAAATGACTCTAAATTGAAACTTTCCGCTTCCGGAATGAGCGACGTAAAAAACTTGAAGGCAGGGTGGGCGCGTCGCGTTGCCAAATGCCGTGCGTTAACTGCTAGTTCCGGGTCTTCGAACTGCGATCTATTAGCCCCGCGAGCATAAGTAGGACCTCGTGGCCTCCTACTCCGGCCAATCGCCATTGTGGCGTTTCGTAACGCTACACTACCCCCCTCCTCAAAAAGAAAAAGGAAAAGGTAACTCAGTTGCCTTTTACTTTTTACAAAAAAACGAAGATGAAGTCTTCACAAAAAAAAACGTCAAAATTTGATCACTGGAAAAGTTTTGGTTTCGCCACGAAAATGGCTTGTCGATATCTGCGCGTATCAAACGATTGAAAACTGAATCTCAATGTCAATTAGTACTTGAGTACTGCGGTATGATGTAAGTCAAGTCCGGTTAAATGTCATAATTTGGGGTTCTTAAATAAACTTTTCCTGAACAAACTCCACGGTAAAATTTTACTGTCGTCAACATTCCAAAGGAGGACAAAAGAATTAATCGAAAAATTGAACGGTACGAAAAAGTGAAATGCAAAGCTCGCTACGGTTCTTCGGCTTCTGCCAGAGATCCTCTGAATTCTTTCAAATCTTTCATGTGCCAAACACCTAGATCTGCGCGGTTCTCATCTTCGAGAGCGTACGCGAGTTTCGATAGTTTTCTCGTTATCGTGCACAGCACGTAGCGTGGCGCTAATTTTTGCGCAAAGTCTTTCGCAGCGCTGGAAAGTACTTTGTTGCGTTTCCAAACTTTGTCGCCTACAAAAAATTCAGCGTCGCGCTTCCGAAGATTGTACGAGCGTTCGTTGCGTTCGTGCGCTTTGTGAAGGTGCTGGGTTACATCCTGCAAGATGGTCTTGAGGTGTTCTAAATTTTTCGCGTGATCTTCGCGATCAGCTGTCGTCAAGGTTTCCGGATTTTCCGCTACTTTGCCGTAAAATTCACCGGTACAGGGTACTACCCTACCAAAATTGAGAAATGCTGGACTGAATCCGGTTACTTCGTTGACCGCTGTGCGAATCGCGTACCCGATCTTTGCCACCTCGGCATCCCACTTTTTGTGAGCGCCTTTGACGTAACTTCGTATGGCAGTGCCAACTGTGCGGTTGTATCGCTCCACAGGGTTGCTCTGAGGGTGATACTTGGCTGTGAACCAGATCTTTTGAACTTTGTAGTTCTCGCAAGTCTTTACAAATTCGTTTCCGACAAACTGCTTGCCGTTGTCGACCAAAATGAATTGCGGTACACCATACACAAGAAAAATTCCGTTCTCGATACATTCTGTAACTTTTGAGCTCGTAGCTTTTCGTAACGGAAATAGTACAACGTACTTCGTGAACCAATCTACGATCACTAAGAGATACGAATATCCTTTCGTGGACGTCGGTAATGGACCAATCAAATCAACGGAAATCATTTGCCACGGAAACTGAACCTTTTTTTCTTTTCCCATAAGCCCTGCGCGAGCGGTGTTCGGTGCTTTTTGCTCATTGCAAACCTTGCAGTTTCGAACGTAACGAATGACGGAACGACGCATTTTCGGCCAAAAGTGATTGATGGATAACCTTGAAAGTGTCTTGTAGTACCCGAAATGAGCTGATGTCGGTGCATCATGACATGATTCTAAAATTTTTGTTCTTTGATTTCGCGGTACTAAAAGCTTCCACTCCGGGACGTTGCCGAGTAGTACAATTTTGTTCGGTACGAATCGATACACGAAACCGTTCTCGACTTTCCATGATGGATTTCTTTGAGGATTGGCGATTATGTTGTCGCGAAGTCGCGTGTACGACTCGTCCAAATCATTCAAGTTCACGCCGAGAAAGCTGTCAATGTCTACCGCAGCAATTTCTGCAGGTAGTCTCGATAGTGCGTCCGGTACTACATTGAGCTTGCCCTTACGATGGACCAAATCGAATGAAAATTGATTGAGCTTGACACTCCATCGCGCTAACTTGCCTGCTGGGTCCTTCATTCGGTTTAACCAGAGCAATGAATAATGGTCCGTCACGATCGTGAAATGGGTGCCCTCAACGTAAGGTCTGAACTTTTCCAACGCGAACAAAACGGCTAAACATTCTCGTTCCGTAACGCTATAATTTCGCTCGGCTTTTGTTAGCGAACGGCTGGCGTACGCGATCACTCTCTCATCTCCGTCTAAATCTTGCGTTAAAACTGCTCCTAGACCGGTGTTTGAAGCGTCAGTTTGGATCACGAAAGGTTTCGAGAAATCAGGACTTGACAATACGGGTGCTGAAACAAGTGCATCCTTGATTTTCTGAAAAGCTTCCTGAGCTTCAGGAGTCCACTCCGTTTTCTGTCGCTTTCGCTTTCCGGTAAGTAACGCGTTTATCGGGGACATGAGGGTCGAAAAATGAGGGATGAAACGCCTATACCAAGAACACATGCCTACGAAACGTTTGATTTCGCTACTAGTCTTCGGGACTGGATAGCTCACCATGGCCGCTACTTTGTCTGGATCGGTACCTAGACCATGTTCATCGACAATGAAACCCAAATATTTCAAACTTGAGCGGAAAAGTTGACACTTTTTCGCATTCACGGTGAGTTTCGCGTCTCGAAGACGTCGTATCACCTCCCTCAAAACTTGTACGTGTTTCTCGAATGTCGGGGCGATAATGATTAGATCGTCCAGGTAAACAAAGACGTGAGGTTCTAGTTCAGGTCCGAAAATTCTGTCCATGAGACACTGCTGCCTCTGGGCTGCGTTTGTCAGTCCGAACGGTAATACGTTAAAATGAAAAAGACCTCTGCCGGGAATCGCAAAAGCTGTCTTCGGTCTAGACTCTGAATCTAACGGGATTTGCCAAAAAGCGTTCTTGAGATCGATCGAACTGATGTACTTTGCTCCTCGCAACATACTGAGAATCCTGTCGACACGCGGTAATGGGTAACTGTCACGTTTTGTCACGGCATTGAGCCTGCGACCGTCAAAGCAAAGTCGGTATTCACCGGAAGATTTCTTTACTAACAAAATTGGAGAAGACCACGGACTGTCAGAAGGCGATATGACATTGTTCTCGAGCATGCGGTCAATTTCTTTGTTGACTTCCGCAAGCATGTACGGAGACCACCAATACGGACGTTGTTTGATCGGCAATGCTTCTCCCGTGTCGATTGTGACTGTCATTTTGTGTGTCCTCCCTAACTTTCCGTCGTTGCTCAACAAATCTAAATTTTTCCGGATGATCTCGGTGATCTCATGCCGATCCGCGCCACACTCCGTCACCGCGTCACATTCTGGTACTCTTACGATATCCGACGCAACTTCAATTTTGTGACCCGCGAAATCTATCTTGAGTCCGAATAATCTACAAAAGTCGCACCCTAATATGACGCTATGCTGAAGATCTGGCACGTAGTAGACACGAATTCGCCGTCTCGACGAGTCTAACACTGCTTCTAGTTCGATAGCTTTGGTTACCGGATGTTGTTTTCCGTCGGCAGTTCTGATGGTTTTTAGCCGAGATGGGAAAGTTTTTCCACCTGCGCGAAAATGAATTAAATCGGCTCCTTTTCCACCAACTATAGTGCAATTCGAACCGGAATCCACGAGTCCTTCGGTTTCCTTATTGTTTAGACGCAGTCTGATAAATGGCCTATTGTCATTGGTTTTGCTGACGAAAATGGAAGCGGAATTTGCCCGAGAAGGCTTGCAAAACTCTTTGACTTCGTCTAACCAAGCGTTCCACTGGGTGTCCGTACGTTTCGCGATGATCGATGCGTTTACATCGGCCTTGGGATGTTTTAGGAACGTAGCACGGCCGCAAGTCTGCCGCGTCCCTACTGCGCGTTTCCCGACGGATTACACTTTTTGCAGGTCGCCAAGGTGACGTCTGGCTCCCCACAACGGTAGCAAAACTGCTTTCTTTTCAGTCGACAGTTCATGAACGAATGATTCGGCTGTTGACAATTCCAGCACTTGAACGACCTGGAGGACGAACTCGCGGGTTCACTCCGTCTGGCTGAATTGCCTGAGGGTTCCTTCACGACGATGGCGCGTGGACTCGCTTTCGCGGGTTCGCTCGCCCGAACATATGCCAACTCTGGCTCCAACACGCAAGATGACTTGGGTGCAGCGCGATGTTTCTGCCGCAAAGCCGATAACTCCTCCACTTTTTTGCACAACTTAATCAACTCCGGTACGGTGACAACTTCGGTGATGCTAAGCTGGTTAAGGTAACATGGAAGCAAATTCCTCCGAATCGTCTTTACCTTGGTTATCTCCGCCGGTGGTCGACTAAGTCTAGCAAAAAGCGTCTCCATAACCGCAACGTAAATGGTTATCGACTCGCTTTTGCCCTGAAGCCTGCCCTTGATTTCGTCCCACAACAATTCATCGAAATCCGGTGGAAGAAATTCCTGTTTCAACAACTGAACCACTTCGTCCCAATCGCTCAATCTGCTCCGAACAGAACGATACCAAATCAGCGCTTTGCCGCTAAAGAGATCAATGGCCGCGTTAAAAAGGTCCCTGTTGGTTGCGTTTCGCGCTACCGACAGTTCCTCCACCCGTTCCAAGAACTGGTTCACCGTCATTCCATTTTCCTCCCCGTTGAAAGATACGCCCCAGGTGTGAATTGGCACTAGTTTCGGTTCCGGAGATCTCGCGTGAGGGTGCACGTAAATGGGAGTAGTCGCGACGACTGGTGGCGCTTCCACCGTAACCGGGCTCGCTTCTGCTGCCTTGTCGTGAAGATCAGCTTCGAGCAACAAACATGTCGCGTACGCCTCATTTCTATACTCCGCATCTCGCTCGCGTCTCATTCGCCGAATGCGAAATGAAAGGTGCGTTAGACGGGTCTTCAACCGTTTGAAGATCATGTCTTCCGCCGTTCCTTCAAATTCTGTCAAAATCGTGCGTATGCTCTCAAGGGTGTCCTCAATGGCCTGGACCTCGGTGTCGTGATCATACTCTGCGTCATGAAGTGACAGAAAGTATTCGTCCGGTCGACCTAGTTCTTTGGACAGAGCTCTCGCTAACAGTTTCCTCTTATCGTCCTGGTTTCGGCTAGTCGTGATGCCGCGTATACGCAATTCATACGTCAGCTCGTCAGCTAGTAAATGCTTGACCTTGAATTGTTCGTCCATTTTGACGAAGACTCACCGCGATTCCACGGGTCGGTAACGCAATAAAAACGCCGGTCAAAACACTACCAAAAAACAGCGCGCAACACGATAGTCGATTCCGAGAAAAGGTTTTTGTCGTCGGGGGTACAAGATAAGACCGCTACTCAAACAATGAATTCGCCGCTAAATTTCCGCTTCTCATTAACACACAATCAAAAAATTCAACTTTCAATAAACCTTTACCAACTCCCTTTGCTCCGATTGAAAAAAGTGACTGAGCCTCAATGAAGATGAACGATAAACGAAAATTTGTGGTTGCTCCAAAAAATCGAGCCCCACGTTCTGGGCGTCAAAATTTGTGTGACCAAAAGTTGGCCAGTGACAGCTCCGGGCTCCCAGGGGGTTTTTCGGGGCAGAGGGCGTGGGTTCGGATTTTTAAAAAAATGGGCGCCAGGCAGCTATTGTCTTGAGCTGGTTGTTGCTTGTCCAGCTGCCGGGACAAGTGCTCAGATCTTACTCGTCGAAGGTAAGTAAAAGCAAACGCTTTCTGATCGTTAAACAAATTTTGGTTTATTCGGTTACTGCAAAATTATCCACAGAACAGTATTTGGTGGTTCGGTACTGGTTCACACGAATGCGATAATGGTTCGCTTGTAACTACTAGATGAAAATTGAAAGATGCGGAACCAGTACTTTTTGGTGGCCTTAATATCTACTTTGGTCGTAACCAGAAAAGCTTTTCTTTCACATGTGACCGAATCTTAAACTAAACATGATATTCTTCGACGAAATAAAAGATGTTTTGATTCCTGATGAGGAACCTCCCGAACTTAGACTTCCTTCTGATCGAGCTAATTATTAAATGTAAACTTAATGAAACCCAAGGTCAAGATTGGGGTGTCACCTTGACAAAAAATTAAAATTGATCCTGATAGGAAAGTTTAAATCGGTGAAGTTCCGAAACGTTAAATTTGACTGAAATTTCTTTAAGTTGACACTGGAGATTGAATGAAAAGGTTCTTACAAAAAAATTCTAAACATTTGCAAAGTTTCAAAAAAATTTAGTGAACATACAAAAATTATGAAAGCGAGAAGCGAGAAATTCGAGGCGTTCCTAAATTTTGCAATGCCGCGGTAAAAAAATATGGCGACTTAGCTTTATGACGGGTCTGTTGTCTCCTCGAATAGCGTCCTTTTGACTTGCGGTGTGACCTTGGCGATACGGTGCTCAAAATAAACGATCGCCTCTGCGAACGATGTTCTCCAAAATGGTCGCCTCTGCGAACGATCTGGCTACGAATCGCCCTGCGAACGATCTGGCTACGAATCGCCCTGCGAACGATCTGGCTACGAATCGCCCTGCGAACGACCCCTAACGAATTGTCGTTAGTGTTGTGAAAATCGGAAGATTCGGTAATTACCTTTCAGCGAAAAAGGGGGTTCTTGGCGCTAAATCGAAGTCCTTCCGGCACTCCTTTACTCAAAAATTTTCGGTACTCTAAAGTTGCGATACGGTACTGGATCAATTCATCCAAACGGGATTGACTCTAAACTGGATCGAACCACCCCTAATACATGGTCTTAGTGAAATGAATTCAAAATTGAACGATAATTACCTCTATAGTGCGAGGGGTCACTCGACCACGAACTCTAAAAGGCGCTTCGCTGGCGTCGCTTCGACGGCTCTCGACCAAGTGTCCGACTTCCGCATTTTTAATCTCGGTACCGCAGTCCCATAAATCGCGAAAATCGTCACGCGCGCGATTCTCGACCTTATTCAGTTGTGCTATAAGGCGGGCTGCGCTTGCGTGGTACTGCGCAATCAAAAATGTGCATTTCCGGTGGTACTACACGTGCGCGTGTCATGACAGGTGGACCGTCATGGCGTCGGTTTGTTTACCTCGAAATTATACCGAGCGGGAGAATTCAGATTTTGGACGGTATTGTGTCGGTAAGTCGTGCACGTCTATCCTGATGTTAATTGCCGTAACTCGCAGGTCAAAAAAAGGACAGGAAGAAAGATGGGGTTGAAAAGAAGGAGATGACTTTCCGGCAAGTTACTAAAGAGGAAAAGGGACCCAACATTGCCGTACGGTCACCTATCGCTGAGAAGAGAAGAAGAGAAAGTGAAGAGAAAGAGAAAGTGAAAGTGGGGTTCTGAAAGATAGGTTGCAGCTCGCCAACCTAGAGGCGTGAGGCCACCTCAGCCTGACATTTGCGGGGGTAACATGTGTTCTTCCAGCCCCCCCGTGGTGGCTGGCACAAATGACTCTAAATTGAAACTTTCCGCTTCCGGAATGAGCGACGTAAAAAACTTGAAGGCAGGGTGGGCGCGTCGCGTTGCCAAATGCCGTGCGTTAACTGCTAGTTCCGGGTCTTCGAACTGCGATCTATTAGCCCCGCGAGCATAAGTAGGACCTCGTGGCCTCCTACTCCGGCCAATCGCCATTGTGGCGTTTCGTAACGCTACAGTCTCTAATGTTATAAAACAAAAGGTGCTTCGTAAATATTTAAAAAATGCTAAAATGTGTTAATTTTAGGTTTGGGGGTTTATTTATAAAAATTTCGGTTGGTGACCTTGCAAGCTATAAAGTTGCGTTTGAATTTGAAATTCGAGTACTGACAGATTGACATTTGACATATTTAGTGCTAAATTGATTACCAATATAATTTTGTTTAAGTAATATTTATTATGTTAATGATTCAAAAATATGTTTTATTACAAAAGGCAGCACAAAAAATATTGTATGGTACTCTTGTGAAAACTCCATTGCTTTACTCACTCATACATACAGCGCTCGACTGCATCTCGCGCCATATTACCGTTCGTAAAGCAATGGATCGTTTTCAACACTTGTAACATAAATATCTATTATCGTTTCTTGATAATATCCGTAATGAAAATTAAGCTGCTATGAGTGTCGTGTCACCGGGTGTATGGTGAGTCACAACATAGTATTTTTGTATGTATGAATGTAAAGTCATTTTCTTAATTACACAGGCCTGCAAAACAAAACTTTTTAATCGATGTTTTGATTTTGATAACTGATTTTGTATAACATTGGAGCCCTGATTACAAAAATACAATTCATTTTTTTGTATCACGTCAGGTTTTTTCACAATTAACAAAAAAAATTAAGCAATTTATTTAGGAAAATAAGATGTTTATAATAATTCTTGGTTAATAATCTAACTAAATTTTTTATTCCTTATGAGAATGGCATCTTTAACGCTTTGTGAGGAAACTTCTTTTAATTGATTGCCTGCTGTATTTTTTTTTGGGTACATCGCGCTGTAACATCCAGCAAAAGTTTACCATCATTGACACGCTCCATCTTCCTTGATATCACCTCTCCATTTGTTTTATATCTTGGTCAAGACGTTCCCCTTGTTCCTCGCTGACAGCACCAAGATTTTTAGGAAAAAGATTTAAGTGCGAAAAGAGGAAATTCACTTTCAAACTCATATTACATCCCAAGATGTGAAAATTTTTAAACATGATTCTTACAATATTTTCGTAGTCTTCATCTTTGTGATTTCCAAGCAATTTTTCTATGACATTCTTAAATGCCGTCCAGGCATTCCTTTCAACAACATTCATAGAATTTTGAAAATCATTACCTTTGTACAAAGATCTTATTTGAGGTCCTAACCTCTTTTCATTTGGCATTGGAGAGATCTGGTAACTTTGTACATTAATACTTGAAACATTGTCCATTTTTATCAAGAGGCTTTACAAATTGCTTCATCAAACAAAGTTTGATATGCATTGGTGGTACCTAATACTACTTTTTTAGGATACGGCTAAATTATTTTTTATTATTGCTTCCCGGTACAAGTCTAGTTCTTAAAGGCCACTTCTTTTGAGTCCAATGCTTGTCTCGTGCCCGGCAGTCCCACTCGCAAATAAAACAAGGAAATTTCGAATATCCATATTGTTGTCCGATATTACAATATCGAAATTTTGAAATAATTCATTCATTCTAGGTGGACATTTCAATTTTAAGAAAAAACGATTTGTGAAAAAACTAGACGTGATAGCGTAAAACCAAAATCATTTTCGTAATCAGGGGGTCGAAATTGTTCAAAAACTGTCAATTTTATGCAAACATCGAAATCAGTGCAGGCTTGTGTTATCAATTAATAAGCGAAACAACCATTATATTGCTATATCTTTTCAACATAATGTAAAACAAGCTATTGAACTCTTATACGTGTTGTATTAAGCCCGTCCCACTATGCATCTCGCTTTGGCATGTGCGATTAGAACAAGACGCGATGCAAGTTTATTACATTACCGATCTCAAATTTTTAGGTTAAGTTTTAACAACATTTGTGATAATTTTGTTTAATTTTGCTTGAAATTTCCACCGTATGATGCCAACGAAAAGCTACGCAGCAAGTGGACAGATTCATTTGCAGAATTTGTAATTGCAAAAACAATATTAGAATTGCGCAGAGTTCTGAAAAGAACTGTTTTTTGGAAAACAAAATGAAAACGGAGGAATGAATTTACAGACAAACTAAGAAAGCACGAAAGAACACAACTCAAAATCTCGAAAACTGAAATTGTAATGACATCTGTCTCAAGTTGCCAACATCAATTTTCAAATATTAGTAGCATCATGCACTGCTGTCAAATGTCAAAAGCAGACGCAGGTCATGTCGACTTCTCGATCGGACTATAATTAAAAAATGGACTGTATATAAAAAGTGGAATATTCCACTTCTATAAAATTTGTTTTTGATAGCTTATCATTGTTATGATCGAGAAAATGTAAAAAAGAAACTTAAAACTCCTTGGTTCGGGGTAAAGAATTTAATTTAAAAATTTACATATAAAAGTTTAGGTACTTGAAATTAATTGAAATTCATCAAAGTCTGTGAAAAACTTACCGTTTTAAAGAGTATTTAAAAGTTAATTTATTTTTTAATAGACCGCATCATTTTGCCAGTCGTACAAATAAGTGAATTTTAGTTAAGCAGTTAAGCAAAACTGCTAGTTTGGACACATTTCATGCTAATTACACAAATATTAATTACTGCAATTTTTATTAATCCGCATGGTTTTATATTATTAAAAACAACTAAAAAATTACAAGGTTTTGGGGTAAAAAGCATGTATTCGTAGTACATAACCAAAACGTACAGTCTGATTTTGAAAGTTGAGCAGATATTTTAACCTGAGGTAGTACGTGTTAAAAGAAAGCGCAAAGTAACCCAATTTGCCTTATACAAAAATGTTAATGGTTTACAAGAGAATCAAAGGAATCAGTTTGTTTGAGAACTGCTGAAAAATTTCAAATTTGACGGGCAGTTTTGATGTACGACCAAGCTAAAAAGTTTTTATGTCATTCGAGGTTATGTTTTATTTTTATCGTGTAAGTTTTTTAAATTTCATCATGAATGTTTGATAAAATTTGTAAAGTGATGTTAAAGTAGGGCCTGCAACTTATTCAGAAAACAACAAAGTAAAAATACTGAAATTGTGAGTAAAAGAATAAAATGAGACATCAAAGAAGTTGCTCGAATGCTTGCCATCGTTTGCAATGCAAGCTCCATCACGACGTGTCCAAGAAAGCCGAACTCGATTCAGATTGCTTGTGTTTTGACGAATTTCCTGAGCGGCGTTATGAATTCGCAACCAAATTACAAACTGAGAAAGTCCCAAGTGATTTGCAAGACGCCGAGTACTCTTGTTCGTGGCTGGTTTTCAATTTCGTGAAGAATTTCTTTTTTGTGGAACTAAAATGCGATCTTCTCGTTGGCGGTCAAAATCGCTCTTATAAGTACATTTCGAAAAATATAATATAAATTTAAAATATAAAATTCAGTGACTCCCAAACTTTTTTCGAAAAACTTTCAGCCCCTTTTTTTCGAAAAATATCAACATTTGTATAATGCATTATTTGCTCAATCATTATCTTTTGTGGGGTTCTATGACAGGTTAAAAGGGAATACAAAATATTCATAACAGAATAATATTTTAGAAATGAAAACGAAGACTAGGTTTACCATTTACAACTTTTTTATTGGAGCGTGAAATTATAACACTCGCTATGTTCGTGTATGTAAACTTCCCACTTAAAAGATAGTGTTTAATGTACATGTTGCTTAAATAACTATTGTGCAACAAGTATCGCAATTGTGAAATAGTGATGACTAGCAATTCCCAATATGTACATACTAATTTAGCAGTTTAGTGCATCAAGTATTTTTCGCGGCAGAAATTTGCCTCCAAGACCCTGAAGACTAAATTCGCGGTTCACCCTTCTTAAAATCAACAATGGAAAATTTCCAAACTTTTAAAAATTGGATTACTCGGTGTAAATTTCTTGGGCGCTCTCCGCACATTTTTTGTTTGCATTTAATTACAAAGTCAATTATAGCAATAGCAAAAATACTTTATCGGCCCTTAAAGTCCACAAGTGAACCCCTTATATCCTAGACTATGTTTTCCCTTCGGCATATTTTTTGTACCTGTGTCTGCTGTACGCCCGACATTTTTCCGTCTCTTTTCCCCATCAAAGACATTATTTTTGCTGTTTGCGCGTTACTAATTCAAACAAGCCGCCAGTAAATACGCACAAACAAAAATCACACAAAGTCGCCGTTTAAAATCGTACCGAACTTTTTTTCAAAGCGCCACTGATGCGCGTTTAATTAGTTTATGATTGAGATTTACAATTTTAATTTCGAACGTTGATGTGGCGAGATTGCCTTAACTTGCACCGATAAATCTCCCTCACACCCATAAATCCACAAACAAGTGTTCTTAATCTGTTGTGCATTTCTACACGGTGATGTATTGTATGAGTAGAAGTTATAATCTTCCGAGCAATGGGGAACCGACATGAAGAAATTAAATTTACTGAAGTCGTTCTTAACTGATGTTGTACATCCGAATGTGCCTCCGACATTTTATGATCCGGCGGTTTCCACCCCGTGAAAACAGTAATGCCGTGTAGGCCGTTGCATTACTCATGTATTGTAAGCACCTGGATCTGGATCTTTCTCCCTGTGGTAGCGGAATGCACTTTATTGAAGTGAAAATAAATTTCTTTGGGCGCACCACATAAATTTTATTCCCAGGCCGTGAATTAGTTTTATGCGACACGCTAAAATCGTTCGCATCACGCTAAAATCGTTCGCAGCAAGCTAAAATCTCGGGAGTCGAGTTTAGCGGAGCGAGCGAGAAACAGTCAACTGTGCGTCACTTGTCACTTCCAAATATTCATTCTGTTGCTAAATTTAAGTGACCTCAGTGCAGAGCTGCAGGAGTATAAATTATATAAAAACGACACGACAAATATTGTAAGTTCACAGTGAAGCGGAAAATTGACAAATTATCATAATACAAATACAGGCTGGTCTATAAATGATTGTCTGGTCCCGCTTGCTATGAAAACTTGTGTTCTGTTCAATACAATAAACTTTTGGCGTTTATTTAAAAGCAGCATCAGATTTAAATAATATCTATTAATTATTTGTGCCTTGTTCCTGATTCCTCCAAGTACTATCATCCGTAATATTAGTACATATTAAAAAATTAAATTTAATAAAATACAGGGTGATTTACGAGGAATAATGAGCCCGACGTAATAGAAAATGCAACCCGCAATTCATCAGGAGAAAAACCCGGACATTTACCGCTTGGATGTCCGGCTTTTTGTTGCAATGTATTGTGGGTTGCATTTTCTATTCCGTCGGGTTCATTATTCCTCGTAAATCACCCTGTATATGTGTTATTTAAAATCAATTATTAACGTCATAGAAGTTTTCACTTCTGTCGTGCGGTCTTAAACACACACTCTTTTTTTTATAATTTACACATTTTTTGATTTCTAAACAATCGATAACTCTTGTCTAGTATTAACTGTCTCTGTGGTGCTTCTGACGCAAATGTGTATTGGTGGTGACATAATCAACTCTAATCTTTTCTACCTCTGTCTCGTCATCAAATTACGTCGAGTTGCCTAATGTTTTGACAAGATGGCGTAGATCTTGCAATATGGCTCCCGGAAAGCGCCTCCTTTGATGCACGCGTCCTCTTCATGATACGTTGATTTAACTTTGCTGGTATAATCAGACAAATAACATACAAATGTGTATGCCATTTGATTCAATCAGGATAATTAAGTTACCTCCACTGAAGGGAATAAAGTAGCAACATTAGTAATGGGATTAGCTAACAAAACAGTTCAGCTGAACTTGTAATAATTGTATTTGGCTGTACAAAGTCAATTATCAAAAACAATTCACTGTTGCACCGCGTTATATGGACCGAATGCCTTTGCAGGATCATCGCGTGGATAAAAAAGTCAAACCGCCGAGGCGTGGGTGTAAAACATGAACGGTAGACGTGTCTGGCTTATAAATCAATTCCCTGTTCCATACCCAACATTAATTACAATCATTAAACCGTAATAGATCATAAATTCTAAGATATTTCATTGGTTTCACGTGTCCCACGTCTCGCCGACGAAAATACACCAAGAAAATTTATACACTTTGCGCAATGCATATTAATTTCGGATGGATGTTTTCATTTAGGCGTCGGTTAATATTTATGATGATTTCGGGAGAAATTCCAAACATGACGTTTTAGCTGACACACCCCTGTTGCCCTGGCACCGTTTTAAAAATTCTCCATTAGTATTCATGATACGAACTTTCGGGAAACTGCAACGCGTTTACTTTTAACTATTCAAATCAGGAACGGTTAAGACAAATTTCGATGAATTATTTTTAACCGTCCATAGCGTAGACCGCATCACCCGCAAAAGAGGATGATCGTTCGACGGCAATTATTGAAATGTGCCGCATTTAGGCCCTCGGGGTAGGGTAGCTATTATGACCTAAAACTTGGCGGTGATCAAACCAACGAATTGCGGTCGTAGATCATTTTACTACGGTTTTTTTTTTGTTTTTTACTGCAAGTGTTGAACCCTAATTAAAATATACAAGATTGATGAGATGTGATCCATCATTAAAATGGTTTACCTAAGGAAATGCTTATCTGGCGTACAAGCCGAGATACTCTAACGACCTTCTTTGTAAATGGAGTTGCTAACTCTTGAAAACCGACATTGCTACTCGAATTAAGTTGAAATTTTCATTCTATGTATTTCACTATCGTCGTATAAGTTTTTTCTATTTTATAATCGTGATATTTCCGCACCGAGGTCAGATTAATACATACTCACTTTCATTAAAAATATAGTCCAATTATTACAGCTAATTCCTTCAGAATTTTATCTCAACATCAATCCATCGTACATCGTGTCCAAGAAACCTGAACTCGATTCAGAATGCCTCTGTTTTCACTAATTTCCTGAGACATGAGGCACAGAGAGATTTACGAGGGGATTTTCAACAATCCCAATCCACACATTAATTGAAGATCACTGCTGGAAGTGAAGCTCTTGGATTTCATGAGGAATGTCTTCTTCTGCAACTAAAATGCAATCTTCTCAATGGCGGCCAAGATCGCGAAGATGCTGCACAACGTTTACATACAAAGGTTCGTGCATTGGGAAATATCCTTTGAAGCAACCTTTCAGCGTAGAGTTGCCGTGCTAGCTCTAATGTCCACGGGCTTCGCCATAGATCAAAAACAATATCGGCTTTCTCCAGGTTGGTGGAAGACATTTGCGATTTAAATTGAGGTTAAAATTGATGGTCTTATCAAAGTGACTTAATTTTGAATTAAATGAGAACAAAAAAGTCTATTATGATTGTTTTTGACCCATTTTTTCATAAAATCCAGTGGATCCCAAACTTTTTTTGAAAAACTTTTAGCCCCGTTTTTTCGAAAAAGTTTAACATTTTTATAAGACATTATTGGCGCAATCGTTACCTTTTGTGGGGTTCTATCACAGGTTAAAATATCTGCACAACCTACAAAGTCACCCTGTATAAGCGTTTATTCAATATTGCATTTAAGCTATTGAGGGGCTTTTCGATTCTGTTTTTCTTACGGTGAATCACTCCGCCTTGGTCTTCTCTCTTGCAGCTCTTCCCATTTTCTGCCTTGTTCCCGGCTCCTCGAATGATTTTTGCCCAGGTCTTCCTGTCCTAAATCTTACTTCTCCGCTCCTCTATTCCTTCTATGTCCTCGTGTATGTAGTCTTCCTTCTTATCCTTGGTCTACCTCTTGGTCTCTCCTTTACTGGTATCCAGTTCATGATTTTTCTTATTGTGGGTTGCGGATCCATCCTTTGTATGTGTCCAAACCACCGCAGTCTTTGTGTTTCCACAAACTCTACAATATCCTCTCCCTCGGTCAGGTCCCTTATGTCATGGTTCATTAGTACTCTGTAATCCCTTTATTCTGTTCTTGTTGGCCCTAAAATTTTGCTGAGAACCTTTCTTTCGAATATTCTCAGGTTCTCTTCGTCTGCTCTGGTGAGGCGCATTGTTTCTGCTGCGTAGGTCGCTACAGGTCTAATTGCTGACTTATAAATCTTGATCTTTGTTGTTTTGCTGATGTGGTGGTCTTTTAGGTATCTCTGGTACTTCCAGTAGGCACTCTTTAATTTCTGTGCTTCGTTCGTTTCTTTCATTCACATTCACTCCAAAGTATTTAAAATTTTCTACTTTTTTGAATGTGAAGCTTCCTAGGTTTATTTCTCTGATGTGGTCTGTCTTTCTTCTTGAATTTATTATGTATTTGGTCTTGTCTTGATTGAGTTGTAGGCCTCTCGTTTCCGTTTTTTTGACTAGTTTCTGTAGGGCCTCTCTCAAGCTCCTTTTATCTCTTGCCATGAGTGCTAGGTCGACTGCATACGCTATTATTTGAATTGCGCTCACCGAAATAGCTCTGTCCAATCCTGTGGCCTTTATTGCTCCGTTGAGTGTGATGTTAAAGAGCGTTCTGAACAGGGTGTCTCCTTGTCTGACTATTTTTTCTATACCTATCTCATTTGTTACTTCATGATAGAAGGAAAGATGGAACAAAGAGAAAAGAAGAAGAGGAAGAATAATGTTATGATAACCGGAATATAGAGAATAAGAGGAAATATAGAGAGGGGTGGAAGAATGGTTAGAAAGGGAGATAGGAGTGAAAGTGAATGCACAGGAAGCATTTAAAATAAATAAAGATAAGATGATGCTGGCAAAAGTAGAAAGTTGGGAGCAGAAGAACATTATGCAATGATAAGAGCAAACTGAAGGAAAGAAAAAGTAAGTATATAGATGAGGATTTGACAAATGAAGAAAAGAAAACATAAAAGAAGTTAAGACAGGTGGCTAGAGAAGAGAGAGATAGAGGAAAACGGGTGAAAATGGATACAAGAAGATACAGATAAACGGGGATGGTTTAAATGGGATGAGTAAGAGGAGAAACTCAAGGAAAATTTTCAAAAGAAGGAGAGCAGAAGAGAAGACGAGCCGGCGAGAAAAGGTAGATAAACAAAGAAAACGGAACCGGAAAAGAAGCACAAAGGGGAAAGTCGCTATCGAAAGAGTACAAATGGGAAGGGACAAAAAAAGAAAAGAAAAAGGGAAGAGCTAACGGGGAAATAATAACAGGGGTGGAATTGGGGATTACAGAAAAGCCACAAGAAAAGAGAGAAGAAGGATGCATGGAAGGAAAAGTTCATATAGGCAATAAATGTCGGAAAATTATGACAATATACAGAAAGAGATGAGGACAACAAGAAGACCTGTCGAAGACGCAATGAAAGAAAACAGGGAAGACTTAATACTCTTGGGAGGGGACTTCAACGGTAGAATAGGAGAAAGAGGAACAAGAAATTGGGAAGAGGAGACGGGGGATGGGGAAAGAAAATCCAAGGATAAGGTGGAAAATGCAGAGGGGAAGAGATTGATGGAATAGATCGAAAAAAATGGATGGGAGGTATTAAACGGGAACAAACAAGGGGACGAAGAAGGGGAATGAACCTATATTAGCAATAGCAGGGGGGAAACAGTGATAGATTACGGAATAGTGGACGAAGAAGCATGGAAAGGAGTAAGAGAATTCAGAATAGGAGAGAGAGCAAAGTCGGACCATCTCGAAATAGCTTCGAGGAAGCGAAGAGGAGGGAAAGAACAGAGAAGGAAAGGGGTAGGGATAGAAATAAAACTGTTTATTTTTTATTTGTTTGGAATTGCTGTTTTATGTTAAAGAATATGTAATCAGAAAACGGAAAGTCCGTAGGGCAAAATAAAGCATTCATGGTAGTGTAGTTCTTTTTGTCTATCTTTCCTTTTCCTGGGCATCTTGTTTCTTGTAGTGCCAGAATTTCTGTTTTGTATCTCCTCACTTCTCTTCCTGGCATTAGCATATTCTTACGTTCCATGTGCCCAACCTGAAGGTTGTCTTTTCCTTTGTTTTCCCTTTTCTTCTCTTTCTTTGTTGTTGAATACTTTAGCCAATCTAAGATTTTCAAAAGTCTTCTTCAAAAAAATATATGTAGTATTAAACGTCTATCTTTATGATATGATTGGGAAAAAACAGTGTAAATATGTCCCCCTTCGTTTGCGTAGTGTAAACGTGGCTTTAAAAATAGTAAAACAAGTGTTTTCTAACAATCAACCCTTCCTTGTCAGACGTTAAAATTACGCATCTTATTTTTACTTACGCATAATCACCAAACTTGAGCGAGAGTACAAGTTATGAATAAATTATGATTAAAAACTTTTCTTCTAGACATTCCAGTTATTTTAGTAAAAGTTAGTAAACGTAGCGCAAGACACGTACCCACTGTGATCAGTTAGGTATCAATAAATAAAGAAGTTAAAAATAAATATAATTATGTATAATCTATTCATTTTGATTGTGACCACTCCCTAGTAACTTTTCAGTTGCTAGGTTATTGATAGGGAATTTTAGATAACACTAAATCCAGTCGCAGTTGGCAACTCTCGGAGGCGCCATTTGGACAGAAACATGACAGAAACGTCACGCTCACAGAAGACAGAACGGAGAACGAATTGCGCAAACGTTTATCTATAAAATTGAGTTTTGGTACAAAATTTTACAATTCAAAAAGAAAATGCCACGTCGTCTTCTCAAAGTTGGGACTAAACGGTTAATATTGACTTGTTTCGAGATATTTATTGAAGCCAACGGGAAAACAACTCACAAAGACGAACATCACCAATAAAGTTAACTCTATTTGTGCTTTTTTGTTGTACATTTTGGCTAGTAAGTGTTGTAGTTTGATACCTTCTGCCTTTTCATCCCCTGTAAATCATTTTTTTGAACTTTCTGTCTGATTAGTTTTTATCTGAAAATATTTGTATCAATCAATGCTAATTGAAATTTCTGATTACCTACGAGTACCTTTAGTAATCCCCAGGCATTTTTCGCGTTTGTCTTACTGCCAAATGACCATTTCCTTCGTTCTTCATTAATATCGAGAATTGCATGAGGTGATTTCGAAGTTTTTACGTTAAATAGTCTGTATCTGGATATAACCCCACTTTTCAACAGACGTGATCACGGAATCAGACAGACGTTTTTAGTTTCTCCTACTTCAAATATTGATTTCCGTTATTAATATTGATAAATACATTAAAATCATTGCTTTACTACCATGGTCAAGTTTTGACAATTCTGACATTTTCACATCATGTTCACACCACAGAAATATTTAGTGTAAAACGTATGCAGCACACAGCTAAACAGCGCCTACTATGTTTTTCGTTGTGGTCACAATCAAAGTGAATAGATATTATGTTGGAATGTGATTTTCAAGGGACAAGTTAGTTAGTAGTTAATGAATTGATGACGAAAATGTAGACTCGACTTTATTATCGCTTTTGCTATGAAATAGTAACCAGTGAAAAAAATTGGTAGATTTTAATAATTCAACAGACAGATGAAATTTCCCTTTTAATGAATAATAAACATTTAGGTTGATGAGTTTTTACTGTATGAAAAATAATATGATTATGTTGACATCACACCAAATTAATTTCGATATTGAACATTATTTAGTTTTACGAGTTTCTGGTTATCTCTTTGTGTTGGACCCGATTCAATTTCCACACACAACAAAAAAAAAAATAGGTAAATCGTTCCATTTCGACAATGGAACGATTCAACCTCTCAATTATATCTCAACCGCTTCTCAGGTCGCAAACGCGAACTACTTATCTGACAATCGGGGCGAAAGGAACTCCTCGCCAGACGTCAAACTTCTAAGTTGGCAAAGTTGACAGCACTTCACCGCTTTGACGTCACATTAACTGCAACTTAAGTATATTACGCAAGATAACACACCAACAATATTACAGGATGATTGTTCACAGATTTACATATTCTAGGAACTACGTAGCGAATACGGTTAATTGCCGGAAGCGGCAAGATTTCATAAATGATTTTTGGGGAAGTTTCTATTCCAGAGCTCTCTCCTAAGAGATTCTTACGTTTTCATTTAATTACAAAGCGGGTGGCTTCCTTTTTCATCATAAAAACATTCATAATTATTCTACTCTCGATTTTCATTTCTGCACCAGGTTATCGGAAAATGAGATAATAAAACAACTATTCGAAAATTTCGTCCGTCCAAACTTTTGTAAAACATCCCCTTTTTCTGCTCCCTTCGCATTGTTATATATTATTAAAGAAAATCTCTCGTCGGCAGGGTTTTTTTTGTCGTGGTCGTGTCCTTCGGCCGACTTTCGCAAAATAATGAAGGCGGAATAAAAATATTGATGCGGTTGTTAGGGTTAAATCAATAAGGGATTAACGCCAGAAGTTTCATTGTTCCACCGGCGAATTTTTAATAATCTCCTTTTGTTCTAGTTTTTGCTTTTGTCCCGGAATCACTTTCAGTCCTAATGAAGTTCCGTGTTAAATGAAAATATTTCATTCAGATTCAATCTCACGTTATTTTATGCCTATTTCTGTGTTTCACAAAACGTGATTTATTTCAATATAATTCATAAAGAAATAACGACCTAAATATTCATACTCCTTAATTGACTACTGCGTTTTAGGTTTTAGTGCGACATTTCACATTATTCAAAATTATGTAACAAGAACTTTATTTACACTTTACGTGGCAACATTTTACATTCAGTCGCCTTTGCTGTTTTCGAATTTTATGCGAATGCCAACAATAAACGACCATTCCCGCTGAAAGAATTGCATCAAATTAGCATTCAGCTCTGACGAATCTTCAACTGGAAGTCAGGGGTGTCACACGAAATTTGAATAATTTAATAACAATCGATTTTGCAAAATTATAACCTTGAATGGAGAACTAGAATAATGTTATTCATTGCGACCCTAGTCGTGGATTTTGTAGCCGGATGATGTGTTTGTATTGTATCCGGCGTATCGCGTATATATTCTATGAAAATAAAATCTATTTATTTATGCAAATTTCGCTGGAGATCCGTTTACAAATAAATTTGAAGCGGAAAAAAATTACGACACTATTTTATATCTACATCGGACGCTCATCAGATGATTTACTGCTAAAATTTAGCAAACACGCCAAATACATATACAGGGTGCGTCCTAAAAAACGCCCCAAGCCATATCTCCGTTATTTATAGCTCGATTTAAATAAAACAAAAACTGTAATAAATTAATTTAAAAACACTATAAGCACACTATAGACTATTTTTTTTCAAAAAGTAATTCAAGGTCAGATGAATGTCAACTTTTTTTTTGCAAATAGCTTAGTATATTTTTTTATTCCGATTTTGAAAGAGATTATTTTTCTGAATCCAACGATATGCCACATGTTAGAATGCATTTAACAGTAACCGCGAAAATAAATAAATAAAATAGCATTATTGGAAATTTTTTCTTCGAAAAAAATCAGATATACAATGGAAAACAATCCTAAACGCAATAACAATACTTTCTGAAGATTAAAAAAAAAACAATATGACAGAACGTGTAATAAATATTGCGTTTAGGATTGTTTTCCATAGTATACTTGTTTTATTTTCGAAGAAAAAATTTTTAATAATGCTATTTTATTTATTTATGTATTCTAACATGTGGCATATCGTTGGATTCAGAAAAATAATCTCTTTCAAAATCAGAATAAAAAAATATACTAAGCTATTTGAAAAAACAAAGTTGACTATCATCTGACCTTGAATGACTTTTTGAAAAAAACAAATCTACGTCGTGCCTATAGTGTTTTTAAAATGATTTATTCCAGTTTTTGTTTTATTTAAATCGAGCCATAAATAACGAAGATATGGCTTGCGGCGTTTTTTAGGACGCACCCTGTATACAGGGTGTATTTGAAATACGTGTATTAATTTTAACTAGTGGAAGAACTCACCAATTTATAAAACTTTTCTCTATAACATTTTGCACTTTTGCACTTTTTTAACTCTTTAGTTAATTTCTTAGGCTTACTATGTCAAAATTTATTACACAATTTATTTACAAATTACTTAGTGAATAATTAATAACTGTCTAATAATTTAGGTACCTACTTTTTATGTTTCGAGTGGACGAAATAATTTAAATATAAACAAACCGTATCGATTAGTATTGAAATAGAGGCGAGTTTTTGCTAAGAAAATAAATTAGCAATTTATGCGTGGAATAGTAATGAAAGCTTTAGAAAATTTGTAAGTAGGTTACTTTGTCATGTTAAAATTGAAATAATGAAAGACTAACAACTTTACTGTTGATTTTATCAAATTTGTTCACTAGAATTTACATTATAAATAAAGAACGTTCTTTGATTAGTAGTAATTACTAGTCGTGATAAATGACTTTGGCCAACGATTTTTTTCAAGAGTGTTGATGAATTTAATTAGTGTAAATACGAACGCTATCGGTAAAAAAAAACAGCCCGAATGGCGTTGTGTGTTTACCTGAAAAGTTTATAGTGGCAGTGTAAAACCCTAAAAGCCAGACAACGAACCGTAAATTATAATAAATATTAAATTTTATTAGAGATTTAATTCAGCTAACGCTAGCTGGGATAAAATTGTGATGAGAAAAAGTAATTTAAATGTTACGTGTAGGTGGTTAAATAAAATAAGGATCTAATATAAAAGCCACAGCTGAGCGAGTTAGGAATTCATATTTGTCTCGTTGAGCCCCTCCGCAGCGTCCTCAAAGGCTAATACCCGATGCCACGTATGAATGGCACCCCCACGCCTGTATCGGATTGAGGTATAAAATTGAAAAAAATCGGCCGGCCTTTTTTTAAAATTTAATCACGGAAAGGATAAAAGATCCCTGGGAGATCGCTGGTTCTTTGAAAATTGCAGTCCGGAACTGGCGAAGTTAACCGTGATGATCCTTTTCCTAATTCGTATCGCGGTTGCAGTCGACGGATGTAATAGGGAGCTGGTGCACTTCAAACACGAAAGAAGATAAAATAGTTTCAATTCAAATGAAGTCGGAGTTCACGTTTTTCATTTGCAATAAAATGATTACGTGTCTATCTACGGTTTCTTTCTCGCTGTTGAAGATTAGCATACAAAGTGAAGGTCGCCGGTGGGCATTTCCATCGAATCGTCCTTTCCACAGACGAAGGTGTTAAAGGTACTGATGCAAATTAGGCTTTGGGTTTTCGCGGGGGATTTGGACAAACAGCGGCGTTCACAGACTGCACACGGAATCGATATCACCACCTCATAATTTTAATTATGTATGCGCCACCTTTCACAATCGCTAGCCGAAAACGGTTCAAAGACACCACGATATTAGCGCTCCAGATTTATTTTCATTAGATTTTGATATATTCAAAGGCAGATTTCGAACCCCAGCAATTTCTCTTCTGAACCATCTCCACTGACAAAAAGTTAACTTCCACAAATAAATACAAAATGCTATGACCACAGAACCAGGCAATCCATTTGATTTTCGCCGCTGTTAACACGAATAACTGCCGTAAAAACGTTGTTAAAATCGTTGACTTGCCAGTTTTTAGGTTTCGAAAGTGGTGCGGAATCACTGACAATGTAATTGTGATCGATAGGGTGTCGAAGTAATTACAGATTAATACACGCGATATATCCTGGCATTAAATAGGTAGAGCCGGAATATGAAATTTGCCTGTTTCGTGCATGCTGTCTTTATCTTACCATACAGTTCCCATCTAAAGACACTGTGACGTCGATTATGTGTTTTGTCTGATCGATAAGCTTTGTAAACTTTAGTTGATCGCATGAAGGGTCTCTTCCTATGCTTCGGTTCCTCTGGTTATTCAAAACTAAAACTTAACGTAATTAGGGCTTGCGTTTGGCTAACATTGTTACTTACACTATATAGTTTCAAACTAACGCTATCAACAAAACCAAATCTGATTTCGCACTAGTCCGTAAATATTGTTCATAATGTCGTTGCTATTTTGAATTTAACGAAATGGAATAGGACCGTTTGGCTACACTAGTTGACATTAATGTAGCAACAGTAGTGGTTATCAAGAGATATAAGGGTATTCATGATTGCTTCTGCTGCATTTTCGATAACAGAAATCACTTCGGAATCACTCATTTTTCCAAATTATGCGGACAATCTGTCCGATTTTTTTTTGCAAATTATTGGTTGTAAACAACAACTGGCCAACAAGAAATTTTTGATAATGTCACAATTTTCATTTATTATAAAAATTTAGTGATTGTAGGAAAAATCATGTATGAAATACGTTGCGAAAGAAGTATTTAGGCACTTGACGTGTTGATCAACTCGGCCTTCGCCTCGTTGGTCAATTTCACGTCGCGTGCCTAAAAAACACTTCTATTTCGCAACTTATTTCATAAAATACTTAATTTTTTATTTTTATTTTGAAAATAAAATATCATAGAAATGTCACAATTTTCATTGACCAACAGCGTACACTTTAACATCGAGTAATAGGACCATAATGTTAATGGCATCACTTTCTTTGACTTTTCAGAAAAATACGCAAGAAGCGACGTTTCACTCATGTTGTTGATATTCATCGCGCTTTTCCATTTTTTAAAGCACTTGTACTTTTTTCATAAATCATTCGAGATTTTTGAGAACTAATTTACCTACTGCTTCTGACCCCTCTTTTTCCACATCTGGTGGCAGTATTTCTTCTTTAATCTCGATTTCGCACATTTTTGCGTCCACTTTGTCCAAAGTGAAAAACTTTTTTACAAACAAATGTTTTTCTTTTTTTTGCCTACATATTTCCAAATCTGCGTGTTGTAAATTTATATTTTAAAACAAGATACTCTTATAATGTTCAATTTACGTTTACTCTTTTTGTACTACATATATTTATTTACAACCAGTAAACAGTCAGAAGAACAAGTACGAAACGTTAGAAGGCAATAGAAAACTGCTATGAATTTGTCCATTATCATATGGAGCTACAAAATCCAGTTCAATTTAAATTTAATAAAAAGTTTTATTTAAGTTGCTCGTTTCAAAACAAACTTGTCTATAAAGATATACAAGACATTATAATAATTTAATATTACTCTTAAACTCGATACATCTTCCTACTTCAATCCAAAACTGACGCCGATAGATAACTTTCATGATTCCTCCAAAAAACTTATTTGATTCTGCATTTGTTTCTAAAGTAAAAAATTATATCCTAAATTTTTGTTCAAATCGATTGAACTGTAAATATTTTCTTCAGTACGACGTAGAAAGTAATTTTTTTCGACACCTCCCTGGAAAGTGAGTCTGTACCAATAGTTACCAGTGAGTGAAGGTTTCTCTTTTGTTCACTTTACTGTCGCCCATCGTTTGAAAAAGGTAATTTTACATACTCCGATGCTGAGGAAGTAACTCTTTTTCGGACGCACTTTTCTGACCATGGACCGTGGCGTCATCTGTTGGTCTGTTTAGTAAGTTAACAACGAAACCGACAAAACCGAGTAAACCGACTGACCAAATAAGCGCCAGAAATAAACGATACAACACTTTTTCGGGCAAATAAAATACTTTGGTTAAATTTAGCTGTCAATTTGAATATTTGTTTATTCAATTTGACAGTTAAATTTAACCAAAGTATTTTATTTGCCCGAAAAAGTGTTGTATCGTTTATTTCTGGCGCTTATTTGGTGCATAATAAGAAAGTGAACGTTCATGTATCGATAGCAACAGCGTGATGAAGAAATGTCTAATACAACAGCCAAAGTAATGTCTGATGTCAGTGATGTCTAATACACCGCCGGACATCGTAGATGATAATCGCAATAATTGTCCTATCACCATAAATTATGTAAATAAGTATGTAATTGTATTGCAAATAGTAAATTTCTCATTTTGTTGACAAGCTGATAGAAAATACTACAAAAAATTGCTAATATGTATCAACATATTTGAAAAAAGTAGATACAAAATAAATTTGTAATTTTTCCAATAATGTCTTTTGCTTTGTAGTTCGTGCGGTCGCCTTAAAATTTAATGTGCACCTCTGCCAAAAAGTGCCTTTTGTCCTCACCTGTTTTCAAGTCTCGGCTGCGCCTCGACTAGAAAACCCAGACTCGAACGAAGAAGATTTTTTGGCCTTGATACACAAATTACTGTTATTTTGTATTTTATTTTTTCCCATAGCAACAGATCGGTCTAAAAATGTGATTTATTGTTATCTAAAATTTTGAATACAACGTTACAGTGTCACTTTCCAAGGAGGTATCGAACAAAACCAAATACAGTACTCGAGAGTAAGGCCGCTTTTGTTCACTTGAATTGTATCGATCACTCAATTCGCGTGAGCGAAAACTTTGCCGTCCTCACTCTTACTGTAAATAACTACAGGGTTATAATAAATGTTTCTAACATCATAGGTGGCTGTGCGCTTTACTGAGGTGCGCCGCTACGCCAACTAGATGTTAGAAACATTTATAATAATAACCCTGTATTAACTGAAACGAATTGCCCCAAATAGACCAAAAACCGAAACATTACCGAAAATTGATCGTGTCACCATCTCACGATATCTACCACCTTCAGGTACTTAACGTAAAGACTGTAGGGATGTCCCAAATCACTAGTTGATGTGTGTCAAGGGTGGTGAGAATTATCGACATTTATTAAGATAAAATGGGAATGCAGAATTAATTAAGATGCATTTTTCACCAGTTGCACAGAAATTGTGTGCAAGGAATTAATGAAATTACCACTTCTTGCAGTCAATTTAATTTATGTATCAGAATGTAACTGTTTTTTTTTTTCAAAATTAGAGAAATACTAAAGTGAACGATTGCTATCAGTGTTTGTCATTGCAAAACAATGTAGTGAGAAACTCGCTAATTGGATTAGAAGGAGTGAAGGGTGAAAATTGCTTTTATAGAAATCACGTTTTCATCACATTGTTTGTCCCTAGTGTGTGACAAATGTATCAATTCCGACTTTCTACTGTTACTAATTGACTGATTATTTTTCTTGTTATTTGAGTTTCTAGCGGAAAGTAGAGCTTATTGCGCCGGAAAGAGACAATTACATTGTTGGAACCAATAGTTTGACATTGTTGATGATACAGCTGATTACATACCGATCCTGTCTGGATGATATGACCGCCTGAAATTATAAGTAAACAATGCGTACATAAATTACAAGCGGACACGATGCAAACCAAACTCGGATCTACATCAGTCCAATTTCATTTTATTTATAAAGTTATTTCAATATCACTATTAATTTCATTTGGTTTGTGTAATTGATACAGATCATTTGTTTTGTCCGTACAAATATTATTGATGTGTTAAGCCTGTTTGTTTAATTTTAAATAACTGTCCACCAGACCGTTTTCAATTTGCTCGATTGTTGTTCACTCCTGACACACCTCTTCAAAAGCGACGGTCGCATCGTCTGCCCCCCGCCGCCTCCTCTCGCTTTATTAAAATTGTTTGAATATTTTGATTTATCATGATTGCCTTTGGGTGGTGTAGGATTAGTTCGTTCATTTCGTAGCAGTATCATGAATTATTTATGAGCATTATGACTTTTGCTTTATTAGGTTTTAGCATTTCATACGAAATCCCTGGGAAATGCAACCGCAATAGGGACTGAACGGCATTGTTCGTCGAGTACAGTTTGAACCACCCTTGTTGGGACAAGAAAAAAAACGAGATCAACTTTTCATGTCGAACCGAAAAGCTCGTTATTGGACGATTCTCTCGGAAATGATATCTTAAAGGGTACAAGTTTCGTGTTTAAAAGTTCACCGTTCCATCGTCAAACAGTTACATTTGCATGTTTACCTTAGATTAAAGAAATATTTCGCAAAACTCGCTTCTTTAATTAGCTAAAGTGAACATCAAACATGTATAATTGAATTATTTATGAAGGCTGCAAAGTTGAAGCATCAAAAGAGACATTAAAGCGTCTCCCTGGAAAAAAGAGCGTAATACAATATTTTAATTGAAGCGATGAATTAATACCTCTGATGAATAGTGTGAATGACTTTTGCTGCCTTGTGAGGTATTAGTATTATTCCGAAATTTATTTCGCATCATAAATTTTACTTTGAGAATATTGTAACATTGAACTAAGCCGATCGTCGCAGGAAATTTACATCATCCCGCTATACAATTCACGTTGAGCCATATAGAATTACACTACCCATTCGCCTCTATTCAATATTGTAATTTCCAAAAACCAATACTTGCAAAGTTCAGACTTCCAAGGAGAACTCTTAACAGCTTACGATATTCTTAACCTGATCGATAATTTCCTTCCTGTCTTGTGCTTATGCTTTTCTCCTTTCGGTAATCTGTAATAATCTTGGGTTAAATTCAATCGTCGGAGATCCTAGTTCCTTCAAACAACTGCGTCCATGAAAACAACGCTACATACTTTGCTTCTTACGACGGCGTTACGTTAAGCACATTGTTAAATAACAAATGAGATTTAACGCTCTTATTAACCTTAATTTCTTCAGTAGTGAACGGGCGGGACGAAAACGGCGCAACATCAAGCTACATATTTATTATACGTCCCGAAATTAAAATTTAAACTCAAAAATGGACAAACATTTACTTCTTAATTACCTAAATCAAGCTCTGCGAAAGCAGAACCGTGGCCTTTCCTTTTGTCTACTCCTTCATGGCATTTTAACGAGCCCCATATAAGTGTGAATAATTTATTTGCGAAATATAATGCATCTTGTCCAGAAAAGGAACTATCCTGCATAATTTACAAGGGTGAACGACAAAAAACGTACTTTAATTAACTCACCCCCTGCCTCGTCAGGAGCAGACAGTTTCATTTTCTCCGTAGAAGGTTTTTGTTGGGATTCGTTTTAAAAATATCTCATTAAAAAAAATTTATTTTTTAATCCCACTTTCTTGCTACATTTTATGATGGGAGGTCGTAGCAAAAATATATGGCTTCCGATTTACAAAACGAATCAGCACGAGATAAAAATTCAATTCCAATCGACGGAAAAAAAATCGTAAATGAGAGGATTCGCTTTTATTTATTATTTTCAATAAGATCCTCTGAAATTGTTACGATTCCTAGAAAATTTATGGAAAAACTATATTAAAGGTATTTTAAAATTAATAAATTCTCTAGATTCTCTACAAAAATAGAGAATGTTAAGAATTTACTCGAGATACATTTATTGAGAAGCGAAATGGTTAATAGTGAGATGTAGGGGATATACAGGGTTATTCGCGTAAGATGACGAGCGTGACCAGGTAAAAATGCAACCCAAAATACATTTTACAAAGCAGTCATTGTGATTTGGTATTTAAAAATTAAATCAAGAATTTTTTTTACTCTTAGTTTGAAAGGTATATCTGTCATTGCATTTTTCGTTCATATTTAGTGTATGAAAATGTTTTAGAACGATGACAGAACCGACACGATCCCACTTACTCATTACATTTGTGATTTTAATTGCTTATTGAAGTGAAAACTGCTTTAGGCGCACCACACGGGCAGTGAATTAGTTTCATGCGACACGCTAAAATCGTAACGCGACACGCTAAAACCGTCACGCTCAAATCGTCGTCAGACTCGGCCCGGAGAACAACGAAAGCGACTCTTGTCTTGATTTCTTCGTTGACAATGGCGTCATATGACTACTTACTTATTTATGCCTTGTTCCTGATTCCTCCAAGTACTATCATCCATAATAATATAATTTATATGTCATAGACGTTTCCACACACACTCTTTTTTTTTTATTGTTATTAAATCATACTTTGTTGAGAGAGGCATTTTTTTGTTAGAACTTGACATTTATTAGGCTGACGTAAAGAGCTATGTATGTTTTATGTGCATTATGATAATGTAATAGGGATCAAGCTTTATAAATTGTATTTTGGGTTGCATTTTTATCTGGTCAGACTCGTCATCTTACGTGAATAGCTCGGCACGTGAAGCGTGTGTAAATAAATAGGAGAGTGTTGTGTAATTTCCATGAAAAGAGTGTTGTTTGATAGAGGATCCTCTGTTGGTGGCAATTGGAAAAATTAATTAAAAAGAGCTCAAATGGTGGGTCTAATCTGTCTTTAACAAAACTTTTATTAGGAACAAAGAACTGAAAGTTCTGAGAGTCCAGATGAAAGCAAATGAAACTTTTTTCTCCGATCTACATTCTCGATCCGTTTTTCATGTAATTAATTGAAGTTTCCCGATCAAAGTAATAAAATAAAAAGAGGAACCGGTAAAAAGCATTATTAAGGTCTAATGGACTCGTTACACATGTCCCTAGGTCAAAGCCCGACCGGTAATAATTTTCCAATTAAATTCTCTCGGTTTTCCTACGTTTAAAACCGTCCTCTTCAAAGAGGATCGATCGTCGTCATCTACAAATTATAGTAAATCCAAACTCGTTCGTTTCAACAGGGAATTAGCCCGAATTTACAACTTGATTCGACAGAAGTGGAGGCCGTCCATCATTTCGAAAGTACCATTTCCAGTTGAAATTTGGCCGGTTAACAATAAAAAATGGGAATAATTTTGACTAAGATTCCGCACGTCAAATCACCCGCACAGAACCGTGCCTCGTTATTTATGAAGTGAAGACATGCGAACACGGTTCGAGAGCCCAAAATATTTTCCAGTTATATCTGGAAATGTGGAACAAGTTTGGAGATATGACAGCCGCCGATTAAACTCCTTGTTTAAAAGACCGTTTCGGTTGTTTTATTGGGGCGCTGCCTCTATAAAGAAAACTGGATCTCCGCGCGACCCTTTCCTCTATAAATCTTTGTTCACTATATTATTTTTTCACTCTCCCCCTCAGCTTTTTTTCCTGTTGATTTAGTCCATTTAATAGAGACCGAAAGATATGATAATGTGCTGCTGATCCTTGTCACATGTCGTGCCTGCCGGTTATTTTCGTCGGTAATCTCATCAGGGATTTCGCCAAGTCAAACGGTCCAATGCTGGTGTTTTTATTGCCACTGCTATATTATTAATAGTTAATGTAAACAGGGGTGGGGTCTGCACCTCGGGGAATCGAAAATCGCCCTTTTTCGACGAAGGGGTACACTTTTTAATTAAACTAAAACCCGACCCACCCTACCATTCAGAAATTTATTTGTTTAGAACGTCTGGCAGATGAAGAAGGTTCCTCGACGTTGTCTGTTCGCAAATTAATTAAACAAAAATAATATTCGCGCAAATTCGGTCTGAATTTTGTATGTGTTCGGCCGAGTTTCTCGCTTTTGAAAACGAAAGGTAGACTACAACAGATTATGTGGTAATGGAGCCCGCGAGATATTAACAAAAACATACCTTCGTTATTACACGTTTATTAATATGGCCTTCTCTTGTTGGGTAACACCTTTGTTGAGGGTTGTTTTAAAACCGATGATAGCTAACCACGTGTGGTCATAAAACTCGATTTTACTGCCAGTTTTCCATTTATATTTTATAAAAGCTGTTTTACTTTTAATGCGGCGGTAAACTGCCAAGCTAAAATAAAATCATTTCGTTCGCACTTTTGCAAAAACATCCCTCTCAGACGTGCGGTTTTATTTATCCAGGAACTACTAATACAGCTCCATCTGAAACAACGCAATACAAAGGTCGCAATATCAGAACTCTAACACAAAAGAATTTCAAATATCTTAGCGAAACCTTTCATATTTTTATTACGTCTGCTGAGAAGCCCATTAACACGATGCCTCTCCGCATGGACAAAGCCATATTTTGATTTTAACCTTTTAAGCTTTGTAATAATGATTTTAATCCTGACCACTTACTGAAAGCTTAATGCGAGCTTTCCACTTTGTTATTGCCCTCTTGAGTCTTTTGCAGTTTTAATTCCAACAGACTGTGAAGTTGGTGATTACTGAAAAAAAAAATGTCAAAATAATTCGCTTAATTAATTTTGCTCAATCAGCTAATCCTTTGCACAAACTGTTAAAATCGCGATTTTCTCTGTAAATATTTTACCGCCAAACATTGAATTACATGTTTCCGTAGCCTCTTTTGATCCTCATTAGTTGAAGATCAAACGGTTTTATTAAATAAACAAGATCGCAAAACCTGAATTTTGAATCCGATCTCATCGACGGCATCCCTCGCGATTGATATAATAAAATCGGTTTAACTGGGATCTTTTCCCCTTCTTATCACTCTATTAGGGTTAATGATCTCCCTGCTACTAATCGACCCCGTAACAGACCCTACAAAATTTTATTTCCTTTTGTTCCAATTATGACAATTATACAGCTTCCTCAACAGAACAGAACAGAATCGAAATGTCAACATTTTCGACTCTTGACGAAGAGATTTAAATCCGGGGAATTTCCTGACGTGCTTTTCAATATTTCCATTTTGAATATTTAAAGGAGAACCCGTAAAAAGATTTGATTATATCTCTCACAATCAGATATTAATATTTTCCTTTAATGCGTGATTTCCTTTGATGCGATTATTTTAAAATTCGACTGAATGAACATCTAAATGAAATTTCCAGTGCTTGAAAGGGTTAAAAATAATAATTTGTAAAGACATTTTCAAACATCTGCTGAAAAAAATCAATATGTATAATAAACGAGAAGATTTTGCAGCATTTTACCTTCGCCCAATGACAGTAATGACACACATCCTCCTAAACAAAACCGTGCAGAGGTATTAAAAAAACAGAACGAATTTTTACTTTAGCTTCTAACTTCGATCTAAATGAAGCAACGGCGTTGCCATATGCCTCTTGTCACGGTTTTTTGAAGTGAAACGTTTTTTAAGCGCACCGGGACATTATTCCCACGCCGTCATGCGTCACGTCACACGCTCCGAAGTGAAAGGCTCATTCGAGTAAGTTCGGGGGAACCGAGTTTAGTCAAACTAGCAAGAAACAGTCACAGCTAAATATGCGTCATTTCCAAATTTTCACTGTTTCATTCTTCGTTTTTGTAATGATGCATAATTAAATTCTGCCATTTATTGGATATACTTTTCACTCAATTCATTTGATACTGAAAACTCTTGCAACATTTCTAGTGAACAAAGCATCAAAGGTTCAATCAATTTGTAGTCAAAGCGGATCGTTAATCGTCTTGAATCCTATCAATTTGCAAATGGTACATTTTCATTTATAACTTCATCTGGGGTTGCACCGGTAACATTAAAAATGTAATGCAACAATAACTACGGTAGCAAACCCGAACTTTGACACATATCACAACTAATTTTGCAGATGCATAAATCGTTATTGCGTCATAGACGGATGCGAAACCGTACACTGAATTTCTGCGTATAATTTATATGTAATCTACTTCTGTATAAGTATTGCATTGATTAACCATGTTGTTATCCATAATTAATTTTATGCATGTATGACGAATTCCACGAATATTAACAGAACTCTGTGTATCAGTAAATTCAATAACTATACAGGGTTATTCACGAATTTTTATTTTGCCGCAACCAACAATACAATGGCAGTGACTACTAAATTAAATGTGTTATTTCTTTTAAATTAGAAATCAAGGTAAGTTGAATAGATTTGTCAGAAATGTCAGATTGGTAGATAACCTGTATTTAATCACAAATAAATTAACAAATTAAGTTAATGTAAAATGTGTTCAAAGTGTCTACCATCGGCTTGGAAACATCCGCAGCGGCGACAGAATTCCTTCCACGCTCTCCAAAATGAGGATCATATCAGTCTTTTCGTCGTTATTGTAAAAACAATTTTTTCGAATTGACAAAGATTTTTTGCTTTAAGGTCAAAGAGACAGGACTAAGAGCCGTCGTGGATTCAGTTATAATTATTTTCAAAATCTGAAATCAAGATATTGTTGCAATGTGTATAATGGGTTGCGGCAAAAAGAAATTCAGAAATACCCCTCTCGTGAATAACCCTGTATGTAGACAGGAAGATGTGAGATGTGACAACGATTCTAGTTTAAAGGTTCTCATCAGGTGCTTTGAATCAAAACATGAATCTGTTTTACAGCAATCAACCAGGAATTAATCTGTCTGTGAAGCGCACAGGTTTAAGAACCAAACCTTACAGAACACCAAAACGCGTTTTAAACGTATCCAGTACAGGTGGCTCGAGAGGATTTGTGCAAAATACACAACAATTTCTAACTGCGGTAGTTGTGCTGACAATGACAAATCAAACAGAAATGTTGGAATTATTTTATTTTCCGGCGTGGTGTTGGGTCGTCCTCGCTGTAATCAGGCTGCAATTAATGCCACTTAATTTAATTAAAACTAGCGCATTTAAATAAGCGTATTGGGAAATAGCAGTAATTAATTTTTCCAGACCCGGTCGGATTTATATTCAAACCGCCATCAGTGATAGATCATCCAGAATAAATTTGAATTTATTGTACCAGATAAAATCCAATCAATAGTAATTTCAGGACGAAACTACTACCATTGCGGCAGAATATTTTTGATGAGCGTTTTATAAAATGGGACACGTTTACTAGAAGCACTGACCTGTTCGACAAACTAACTAAATTACTTGGGAATACAAAACCATTGCGGTAAAAAGGGCGGCAGCACGCGGACGTAATTAAATGGGGTATTTTAATGATGCCGCACTGGTCCATTTGTTGATATTCGGTATCCACCAGATGATCGCAGTAACATCAATAACGATCAGAGCGCCATGCGCCATTAATCGTCGAGTGTGATTGCAATATCGGACGCTCAAGACGAAATTTCTGTGTGCTTTTGCCATTAATCTCACTCGAGTAAGCCAAAATTACGGTACTTACTCTCGGGAGGTATTCGATAGTAAAAAGTCGACTCGTATCATCACCGAATTCTCGACCTCGTCGAGGATTAGATTTATTTCGGCAACGATTGCCTCGACACGAAGTGCAGACGTATGCAACTGTTTATACCTCACACGAGTGGGAGAAGTCGATAGGAAAATTATGCACCCCCAAATACAGAGGGGACTTTGTTTCTTCTTCGATCCAAATTACAAATTCTGGAAAAGAGACAGATGACATGTGCCGAAGAAACGATCCGATTGTTTTGTGGTTGTTTATGTTATGACGGATGTCCGCCATTAAATACTCAGTAAAACTAGGCTGAAGATAACGTTTCGTATCGAATGAATCGAGCTTTTGTATGCTTTGGTGAACTCGATACATAAGTTTGAATCAACAGATTTGGGTTTCTCGAACAGCGAGCTCGATGAATTAATTGAAATTTAGATGACGTTGTTCGAATATTAGAAGGACTTCATGAAAATTATACGGAGAATTTTGGGGCGGGTCACTATTGGATTTCGATACACTCAATAAACAGTATCGTTATGAGAGAAGATAACACAGAACTTGTAGCGGAGCGTCTTGTGGTCCAAACAAAATAAAGGACACGGTTTCTGAATGTGCCACGGTGATTATCTAGGAGTAAATCCTTCGTTAGCAGGTGCCCACCGGAACTTATGTCAGATCAAATACTGCAACTAATTCAGGACGGTCTTGTTGGAAGTTCCGGGATGGCTGGAATCTACCGTACTTAATCGATGTTTGCTACAGGATGTACGAGGAGAGTTTTAAGATAGACAGACTGAGTGCTAATGCAGTCGATTTCGGTGAACAAAGAGGGTCAATAGTTATGTAATCTCTTGAATTTTCTTGGCGGAACCGTACAAAAGCAATTAAACCCCGTTGAAATTTGCATTTCGCTATCGGCTGCACATCTTAGACGTGATAGTTGGAACAAATCATAAAACGCTTTAAATGTACTATACACAGATAAACACAGTTAAATGGCTCGGATTCCGGTTACGGCCAAATCGTTTAGTTAAAAATCTCGAGCATCCCCTTAATTCCGGATTAATCTGCGGGGGCGCGGCCTCTGCAAAATAAATTCCTAGTTAGAACTGTACGTAGTGATGTTGACATTGAGATTTAAAGCGAAATTAATTTCCATCATGCCCAAACTCAGTAATAACGAAGGCCTCCAGCTTTATGGTTACAAGTTTATGATTTAAACATGTCGATGCCTTAATTAAATATAAAATATATAAGGGGGGCGGTTGCCCGCGGTGGTCCCCACCAGGTTGTTGTGCGTTCAAGATTTAATTACTCGATAACTGGAACGTTACTGCAAGTAATCTTTAAATTTGATAAACTCGTGCAAATTCCGTTTTAATCAAATTAATATAGGGGTTGGTACGGTGCGGCTGACGCGGCGGTCAGCTTTAAATTACCGGCGGTTTGCACTTCGGGAAACAAGCCAACAAATAAATGCAAATAGAGATATCAAATCTAAATGTTGGATAAATAAACCCGAGGCACTATTTCCACCGTTCGGTACAAACCACTCTTGATTCATCATTTTCATGTTGGAGAGCGGCAGCGATTGACGCGGCGACCGCACCAGATCTGTAATTTGCCAACAACGTTTATCTTTGAAAAATGCTGTTTGCGTACCAGCCGCAAACAGCGAAAAACAACGTTGTGCATGACGAATGACCAACACCGAACATGATCAAAGTCACTTATGCAACCGGCACCCTTGTTACAGTCATCAGCATACATTACGATCAACGCGTGACACTACTGTCTGCAGAGGTGAACTGGACACCCTAGCGAGTGAATGCTCGTAAAATAATACAACATTACATCATCTCCAACATTTTGTAACCGTTTTAATTGTATCAGACCCTCTCTGCAGAAGAGTACTGGGAGCTCTTTTGCATTCAATATCAGGAGAGGGCTCGTAACCAAAAAAATTAAATTATTCCCAGCTCAACCCGCAGCAATTAAATCAAATTAAACATGTTCTCAACGTTGCAATGTATCATGCGTTCAAATGAAAACCTGGGCTGAGTAGGCCTTGAAAAAAGTAAACCAGTTGGAACCATCGACATATAGATATGGACTGCTAATGTAGGCTGCGCAGCGAAAAAAACGTAGAAAGAGAAAGCAATAAACGGAGGGTTGTTGCTATCCTTCTTTTGACGTCATTTATTATCGAAGGGCCAATAAGAAAATGTCAGAGAGAGGGAACTGAGCCCAACGTTTATTTTTCTCTCTTTCCATACAATTAGGATGCGCAGTCGTACTTTAGCAGTCCATATGTTGATGGTTGGAATAGTGTAAAGTTTGAATTTCCCGCCGTTTGACACGAATGACATTTGGTTATGTTTAATCGGTGCATGATTGAACATGTCTGTTTTCAGCAAAGGGTGCCCTTCGATATTTGCTTCGAGAATAAGAATCGTTGGTTATTCTATTTTTAATGTAAAACATTGCAGAGAAAGAAAAAAAAGAAAGATTTTTTGTTTCTAAATTTTCGGGTAGGTAGCTGTCAACTTGCTCTAGTTACAACTGCCAATTTACACAAGCAAAACAGCACCACAAGTGCCTAGCAAAAAATGTTTCTTGTCGAAAAATTGTCCCTTTTGCAACGATTCCAATACCGAAACCCACCCAACAAACGAAAGTACCTAAGTGAAATATTTTTTCTTATGTTGTTACAGAACAAACAAGGCATCTTGAATTTATGTCAAAATAATTCAAAACATTTGACTGCGTGCTTTCAGTGCCATTTAATTAACCGATTAATATTTAATCAAAGAGGAAACGAACATTAACCTTGTGTGCTTTAAATTATTAAGCGGAAGAGTGATAGTACATCAGTGTGTAAAATTAATTAATTTTTCAACCGATTTTACGTAGTTCGGAGTAGCTCGGATCGGTTGTATTTGTTTTAAACTAGATTAAACTGTAAATGAATATATAAATTATGCACACAAATTGGACGTTTCACCAATTACCAGATAAAATAGGATGCAATTGTATCTCAGTGTCAATTCGGACACCGACAGGTGTAGGCTTTTTGTTGAAATTTTCGAGTATAATTTTCACCTGATTGAAGGAGAAGTTTTACGATTATACAAGTACGGGGGAGGCACTATTCAGGCCAGAATTTATGGTTAGATTTGAGAATTGAAAAGGGCGCCAGAAGATTGCATTTGCTTACAAAATGAAAGTTGTGCTTTGTGTTGACTGTAGAAGAGGAAGCTGGTGATGGTGGATTTTCCAATATTAACGCTCCAATACTGCAAGTGAGGAAGGGAGTGGTAAAATTCACGACGAAGAAAAACCGAAAACCTACACTATCAATTTGAAATTAAGCAATTCAATCGAATCTTAACGGAACTCGCAACAATATGGACGATTTTCACCTGACAGTGGATGAATGATCCAAATGACCGATACATTTATAATATACACGACGCTAGTGCAATTATCCAATAGGCTAAATGATGAACTTTCAAATTAGCTTGCCATTAATTAATCAGTGCAATTTACTTCACATCAACATCTGCCGTGACAGTGGAATAACCTAATTAGAGCTAATGCCATTTGACGTGGTAGTCTGAATAATTTCTGCAAATTAAAAAGTCAGTGTTTATGATTTTAAAAAACTGATTTATTCAAAATGAACAATATTAATATAAAGTGATTTAAGAGTAATAATGGGCCAACAAAATTTGTGATGCAACCAACAATACGTGTCCCCCACGACTAAAGATTTTTAGAATTAAAAAAAAAATAAAGTTTTTACGTTAAGCTAAGCAATTATTCCATATAATGATCTTGATTAAATTTGACAAATGTGATGTCAGACATGTTGACTATGTGTTATAAAATGAAAATATATTTTTCTAAATCTATAGTCCATTTTTTTAAAAACAATTGTCATTGTCAATATTCCCAAAAAGACCAGACTGTACCACCATAAAACCTTTCGTTTCGGAACATCCGTATCGTAAAATGTCCCTCGATCAGGTTTGAGATTATGCAAGCAATTTTCAAATGTCAGAAAAGTTTCAGGTGTAAAAAAAATGTATACCAAAAGACAATAAATAAAGACGATAATGACAATGAAAAATGCAACTGAACATATACAGCTAAACCGGAAAATGGGAATTTATTTAATGGGTAATACATATAAGCAGTTTATTCATTTTCATCTGATTCAAAATTTTCTGACCCCTAATCGTTTTCGGAATCTGATTTATAAAGTCGAAAATTCCCATTAGACAGACAAACAGAAAAAAGTATTAAGAAATTTAGCTAAAATTGAGTTGAGTAAACCGAGCATACTAAAAGGAGTAAATGAAAAAGTCCCATTTACACTATAAAAGGTTACTAGAAAAATCAAAAATCGCTATATAGATAATATCTGCCGGTCAATTTAAATTATTACAACTTTATTGTTTACAAAAATTGCAGTTACTGTCGCGAACAAAAAAAAACTGGTCGTCAAACTCATGCTTTGACGCAATGGAAAATGCTCTATTGTAAAACGGTCTTAAATATCATAACCTATCATCATGTTGTATGACATTAATTGACATTGATTAATTAATTTTTTGAAACTTTGTTGATGTGGGCATAATGAGGCAGGGAAATTTTTTAATTTGTGACAATCTAACCAAATTTTGAAATGACATTGACGACCAGAATTTTTTGCTCGCGACAGTATTAATTATAATAAATGTTTTCAGTTCATTAATTATAAAGGTAAAGAATTTTATTTAAAAAATATGCTGGGTTTGGCAATGTTTTCTAGATTCAGATTTGGATATTTTAGAGCTGCCTAAAACCGGCTGAATTTGAATCAATCATAGGCCTTAGTCTTTGCGCGACACTTTTAAAACACTCCTTTTAGTTTAAAAACACACTATAAGTGAGGGCTAAGGGCCAACACTGACAAGAAAAAACGGAATTAATATGATAAAAATATGCAACACAAAATACATACATAATAAAATATAAATTTTTTAATAGTAACCATAGAAAGAGTAAAATTTCAAACAGACTTACATTAACGAAAAAACATTGTCCTACTGTTTTCTGTCCGCGACTGTATGTGCAGCGTGTGCAGCTTTATGGCAAATTTCTTTCATAAGCATGGTCAGTTTTTCTATCTGCATTTCTTCACGTAATCGAATCATAGCTAGTTTTTCTCGTTGTGTTAGGGTTCGTCCAGATTCTTGCTTTCGGAAACTCATTTTACTTTTTATTTTAAATTTCAAAGTATTTAATTTGCGACTTCAGTAGCACAAGCTACACCAAAATGGCTGATATACAATTGACATTTTACGATGCCAACCTAATAACCATCAAAATATCTAGTGGCTCATACCAACATGACAACACTTTGACAATTGTTAAAAAAAATTGACTTTATAATCGGTGCAAATGTAATGTTGGCTGCATCACAAATTTCGTACTCATTTACTGTATTAGATTTGTTGCAGGATAACCGAGATCTTTTCGGATTCATATTTATTGTTGTTCGGTCTTTTATTACAAAACATTTAATGGTCAGAGATTGGCAAAGATAAAAATAATAACAGGGCAGCTCATTGTATCTGCTTGATTTATGAATATTTGTAGAACTCACGGATCGGCGATTATACATCATAGGCGTTAACAAATCACAGGATTTGCTCATATTTTAGACTTTGAAATGATTAAATCGGAACATATTTTTGATAGTGGCAAACAGTGAAACTCTGCAGTGATCGAGTGAGGTCAATATCGATTAATCATCATTAGGTCACAATAGACCATTTGGTCTGGAAGATAACCTTGCCCTCTAAACCTATCGTGATCCTCCATCGAATCACGTACGAACTGGAAAATGGTAATGCCACTGTCAATTAAGGGCTTCTTTAGAGGATGATTAACCGACGCTATCTATCACTCATTGACAAAGAAGTTGTTTTTATGTTCACCTCGCGATCAAGAACATTCCTTTCGAAGCAAATCCCTTGAAATATGAAAATTGGAAGTATCTCCACCGAATTAAATTTAAAAAACTTACTTCATAGTTAGACCTCTATTAAGGCGGGTGAATTAATTAGGAAAAGACAAAGGAAATTGTTTGGGTTATTATGCACCCTTTAAGACCCCCAAGTAATAAAAGCGTATAATAAGTTTGTGCATCGGGGTGAAATAAATCTCTCAGGGACGCGGTTATAAAAACTTATATAAATATTACCCGTGAAACAACTCCATTATTTCTGCAATTCCACAATGACTCCCAATATGGAGTGGGTAAATACGACAGAAATTAGTTTCGGGGAGGGAAGAGTTGGTTTGTTTTCGAGTGAGGATCTCGCCGGATTTGATTGATTAGTTCATTTTGACGGAATTCCTTCGAAAGGAGTGAATTACGAGCGATTTTGCTATTTTCAGTTTACGGCAAACATTAATTTCAGATAGATATTTAGATGGCGCGACCACGTCAGATAGGATTTAGGTGCAGTAATGTTCGGGGCCCATTATTCCCGTATACCTTTTCGAGTATATTCCTTCGTAAAAATGTGTCTACCTTAAGTCTTATTTATGAGTTTCCGGATTCCGGCTATAAGCAGAAAACATTTTATTTCAAACATCTGATGTCATCGGTGTAAAAAAAATACAATGCAGGCCGAATCATTTACCTGATGGAGATCGATGTGGAAAAACTTCAGGACACGCTGTAAAGGATTGTTGCGAGGTATCCTTTTTTTGTTTCCGAAAAATTATGGTCCAAATAAATAAAGGAAACAATGTTTCTTGTTCTTAACCCGGAAATTTATGGTTCCTAATACAAGTTTAACGACATCGAAATAAATATCGTCCAGATACATACAGGGCATTATAGAGATAAAGTTTAAATGTTTTGCGGTCACAGAACAAAGATGTAAAAATACAAAGCCGTTTGTGCTGTTACAATGCAAACACCCTCTCCTATTATAGGATCTGATCTTCTCCTTGAGTTGTATTTCAGGAGGATTCTGCGAGATCAAAAATTATCACGATCGCGCCTTTCTAAAGTTGTATGAATGATGTCCCTTGACATAACTTTTTAGGAACAATCGCAACGTAAGCCATAAAAAGATGATGATAATCCAACAATGAATCAAAAGAAAATGCCCCGGCTGATTGTAGAAGTGAATGCTGTAATTGAGTATAACAGTGGCTGGGTTGTTCGAAGCCAACTCCGGTAACATAAATAACTTGCCGCGAACTTCAGACAAGACATTAAGAGCTCAGTGGGATAATATCAGTCAGGATGCTATCATGACTTCGGGATCTCGAAAGATACTCTATGGGCCCGAAAACTGATTTCACACCTCACAAACTGCCACACCCTTCAAACAATAATCCGATAGCGAGAAAAAACGCTGAAATACGACTGATACAAATTTAAATTACATAGCAATGCAGTAATCCGCAGAGAGTTTAATTTATATGTAAATGTGTTTAAAAATCTATGAAACTTCGAGCGAATATTAATTGTACTCGCCCCAATAAACGCGCTATTATTTCAAATGAAAACGTAGTAGAGGGCATGTTTTCGTTTACAAATGGAAATAATATTAAAAAGTTGTGCAATTAATCGATAAGCATTAACGTAACGTTGCTTTAAAACTGTCTATAGGTACGCCGGTTTTAACACGGTTATGAATCTTTTCAGCTGCCGACTTTAGCACTCACTAATGTACCACACTGCTTTTAATTTCTTTTCGTTTTTTCTAGTTTTAAAGCAAGATGGCCTCTTTCAAAATCTACCTGAGAGCACTTTTACTGCTCATAATCACGTTATTTTTCAACTTTGCCAACAATGCCTCTGCACTTTAATTGTTCCGTCCGAATCGATAACGACTGTCAAAGAAACACTTGCAATTAATTAATTTGTCACTAACATAACATTAATTAAACAAACAGTCCTACATAATTAAATTAAAACGTAAGATTATTACAAACGTATGTGTTTGTTTTCTGAAATTCCAATTAATAACGAAACTATAAATGAAATTAATTTATACGATGGAAATCGTAAATGTTGATTTCAGTTTCAATCGGTCAGATTTAGTTTCACGACTTCATTTTACCACCCAATGGGCCACTAATGCATTTTAATCCGATTTAAGACTTTGGCGTTTAAACATTTATATTCTACACTATTACTGCAGCGGCTTTAAATGAAAGTTTTAAATAACCCAGATTTGCGATTAAGTGATTAAAAATTTTACGTGGAGACTGGAATCCCCATAGTAGCACTTTTAAATGTTCGTTGCAAAAATTACAAGTCAAATTTTAAAGTTTTACCATCAGCAAGGAAATTTCAAGTGTAACAGCTACACATTAGAGAAAAGCATTTTGGATTATGAGATCCGAACATGCTTGAATATATGAGGTGATCATGAAGGGCTGTTTATGGAACTTTTCGAAGTGAAAACTTCTTCGCGACGTTATTCCCGGGCAGCGAATTAGTTTCACCATCACGCGTCACACGTTCACGCGTCACGTCACACGCTCCGAGGTGAAAGACTCAATCGAGTAAGCTCGAGGGAGCCGAATTTAGCCGAGCGAGCCAGAAATAGTCAGCTGTCGTCACTTTCAAATTTTCATTACGAACGTTATAGAAGATTTCAGTTCTGTTAAGCACACACTTTTTTTTTCTACTCATATTCTATAATTCTGTAATTATTAGTCTGTTTTTTTATTGGCAAATATCATAGCAAGTAGTTTATGACGTCCAATCGCAAATTTTAATGCAATGATTGCAAGTATGCAAAGTAATAATTGTAAAATATCCGTTTCAGTTCGTCTAATAATCAATCAATTTCTCTTCATAGTCGTAGAAAAATATAGTATTTTACTCGCGGGTAATGGCTATTACTCATGAGGATGATTTTGTGTAACGGCCCTAAGGCCAGCTATTATTCGGCTATTTACAACCGTATATGTTTTGTGGGTTTATTTGACAGATATCTGACGTAACCGTATCTGACGTAACAGCGACAAAATTATAGGTTATGGAAGTAAAAATTAACGTTAGAAAGAAATTAAATTTGAAATACAGAATTCGTTATAAGATTTGCACAAAAATGGTTATGGCAAATCGTTTTCCAGCAAAAAATGGGGATAATCAGAAAGCTCTTTCAACTAGTTAACCTATGTCTTCTCACCCCTGTAAAAGTGCCAGACGGGATATTAAATTCTTAATCTGTAACTTTTGAAATAAGTAGATATTAAACGTTAGGATAGAACGGTGGAGTGTCAGGCATCGAGGCATCAATAATTGATTAATTTTGTGAACTTTTAGGGTCTCCGATAAGAGGGAAAAGGAAATTTGATGTAAAACCGGCGACAGAAAAAAAAAGTGTTTTAAATTGGTGAAATGTGGGTTCTTTGTTGGATGAAAAACATCGAAATGGGGTGCGGAAATTGTCATCCTTAAACAAATAGCAACAATTCAATGGACTCCTTTACGACCAACCAATTTCTCACTTTTCAGTTCCTCAATCGCTTCATTTATGTTGATGTATACGGCACCATATGTGTAAGCACGTGTTTACGATACCAATGACGACCGCATCTATAAAAGTACTTTTTCATATCATCTCAATAGACCAAAATTTATATGGAACGACCAGCTTGAGGCTGGATTTGAAAGAAATCAAGCAATCACGTGTCATTGTCGAAATGAATAACAGGAAATTATTTTCGATGAAGCGAATTGGTGAAGTTACTTAGATCGGTCGCCCTGGGTGCGACCGGAATCAATCACAATAAGATATCGCTTAGAATATCCTTAATAAAAATATTTGGCGTGTTATTGCACAGGAGGGAGTCCCGGAATTGTATTTCCACAACAATCAGTCCATTTTGATTCAAATGGTTTAATTTCTATGCGTATGGTATACGTGGGGTGAATTTAGCCGGGATCAGGAAACAGGGAGGCTATAGGCGTGCCCTTACGGTGACATCATCATTGGGACATTAATTATGAAGGCGCCGAGACGCGAAACGACGTGATGAAGTGGGCGTGTGTCGGAAATTGTAGTCTGTGGCTCCTCCTGATCCGGACCTGAACAAATCGGTAATGCCACGAAAAAGCGCACTTTTCTCGTGGAAACGCGGAAATTAACATTTGCGAAAATGCGGTCCCCACCCCGCACGCCGATTCTGAATAGTTCAAAAGTACAATAGAAAAGCGAAAACGACACTATGCTATTGTCAGAAATTTACAGGGAAACTTTGTTGAAAAGTTTTTAGAACAGAGAGAGTTTTATTTTCGAGCCGTGCAATTCCGAATCTCGGGATAATAATGATAATATCTACCAAACAATTGTCGGTTACCCTAAACTCCTCTCGTTCTTATTAAAGAGATAAACTTTAATTTATTTCCCAGTATTTGTCCGACTACGTTCGCTACGAAACGTAGACGGACCGGATCATCGACCTGTTAATTGATTGATAATTTCGTCGCCGAAGAAAATTATTTACAAAAGGGAAACTAGCCGGGAGATGTGCTTCGTCGTCCGGAAGAAATAACAAACTTTCCTTGATAATTCCGTCCAAAAATTTCTTTGGATAAAGTCGGCGGCGCTGTTCATCCAATTATTGGAAGTCGCCTTCTAACTTTCCCTAATAACGAATTTTCGATAAATATCTCTTCTTTTGTCGGGCGAATGTTTTGCTAATTTTCAGAAACCCGTCCTTTATCTCGGTCCTAATTGTCGTTGTTTATTTAATCGCACGGCTTTCGACTTTTTTAAGTAACTCGCTCTATAAATTACTAATTCGACGATCAATTCGAAGCTTAGCAAAGTTCGCGTGCTAAAACCTGACAGCCACGTCGCGACACGATATTCTTGCCCGATAAGAAGTGGTAAGGAAAGCCGTGATAATTTCGACTACTGTAAAGTGGTTTGTACTTTTGTTGTTCAAATTAGAAACGCAAATTTGCATAAAATGTGAATTTTGATGATTTTAATCACAGCTCGACGACTCTAATAACGCTGATTAATAACGCATCAATCTGGAAATTGAAAGTGACGAAAAATAAATTTCAATGTAATTAACCCGAACGAGACAAATTGCGGCCTATGCTAATTCAAACATTTTCGTATCTGAATCGTTACGTTCCTGCATACAATTCACCAATTATCACCTTGTCTGATCAATCTGGGCTATTTAACTGACCCCAAATTCATGCCATTTTGCCAAGCTCTCTTCGACTCTACAATGTGCCCTAATGATGTTCGTGTCTCGTCGTATTTACCGCACCGCCCGCTTTTTCACCCTTCTCGTGTATTCTACTATTGAAAAACTTACGATAATGCCACATTCCTATTTATTTTTAAGCGACACAACCGTGCAACAACTCAGCTTTCGTCATTACAAGTTTTATAACTTCTTGGATTTGCTTTGTAATTTGATGAAAAAAATTAAAAATCAACGTTTTTTGATTTAAAAAAACATAAAACGTTGTTACTGTCGCGAGCAAAAAAAAACTGGTCGTCAAAATCAAACTTTGGCACAATGGAAAATAAAATGCTCCATTGTAAAACGGTCGTAAATATCATAACCTATCATCATGTTGTATGACGTTAATTGTCATTTTTTCTCATTTTTTTGACACTTTGTTGACATGGGCATAATCAGGCAGGGACATTTTTTTAATTTGTGAGAATCTAACCAAATTTTGAAATGACATTGACGACCAGAATTTTTTGCTCGCGACAGTAGCTGTGCAGTTTCGAAAATTTTGACAGAAACGTCATAGAGCTTGGTTAAAAATGAAATTGTGAAAAAACGAAGAGTTTTTGGGAAAATGTTTATTGTCTGCATAAACACGCAACGGCAGAAGCACTTTTATTACATTTTAATCGTCGTATTTTAACTTTTTCGTAAATGTCAGTTGTGACAAATAAAATTATTGGAAGCGAAACCATTCTGGATTCGTCAGTGAATGTATTGTGGGTTGCATTTTCAATTCCACCGGACTCATTATTACTCCTGAAATATCCCGTATTTTGCTGTATCAAGCGATTGTCGCGAAAAATCTCAAATAAAACACGAAAAACGTCCCGAAGATGAACAAGATACTTGAAATTCTTTAATAATTCCTTCAGAAAATTTGAAAATGGCAGAGAAAAGAGAAATGACATTTTTACTCCATCAAACAGCGTCTACAACAAGAGACTTACAAGATCGCTCTCGGGATGAACCAGCCTAATATTACACTTTTAAACGTGTACAAAACTTTATTTTCATCGGGCGAGTTTAAAGAATGTGACAACTTCAACAACACTTTTCGTTTCAAACAACCTCGTAAAATTCAACGCCTCCGCTTTACAAATGATCCTACAAATATTACCGTTTTTGGAAAGTGGAGGAAGTTTTCCGTCTTGCCATTTGTTCTTTCCCCGTTTCGTTTTCGACAAGTATGAGATTGACGATTGATTTATTTAACGTTCTGCAACGACTCAGTCACTACAAAAACAAGCTACGCCATTGATAACATCACTTTAAATGTATAATTTCTTAGAAAAGAACTGAATTAAATGTCGCATCGATTTTACTACTGTTGTGTGCATAAATGCATTTTAATGGGAGTAGTATCCCAACACTTCTAGTAAAAAGCTCTAATTTGTCGATCTCACGCAATCACAGTTTTTTCCAACATGCGAAACCTACGAATTGCCTCATTATTGATTATTTATGGAACATCTCGCACCTTCACTTGGTCCTTCAACGAATACAAAACAATAATAAAACACGCGCTCGCCACCAATTTTCGACTCCCAATTTTCAAATTTGATCAAGCTGTCCATTAATTAACGGAAATTACATTGCAGCACCGTGATAGGTGAAAACTCGCTGACAAAAGTATCATCCAAAACGTACACATTCGGAATTGCTAATGAGCAACGAATCCGAACAACAGCAGAAAAAACCCGGTGACGTGAGTAATTTAAACAACAGGAAATAACTAAAAATTTGATAGTTGTAGGGCAGAGAAAAAAAGAAAGAAGCACGGAATACATGCATCAGATAGTAGTAGGAATTAATTAGCATAATTGCAGTGTTTCAGCGCCGCTGAAACATGTATTTTACATTTACACCGTGTCTCTGGAACGCGCGTGTTATTTCGGGACCCCAGAATGGCGGAATTAATGTATTTCGGGGCAGCATGCATGACACCCGTACTCTGCACCTACACCCTTACACGGTACACACATGTACCCAGCCACCATAAATAAAAGAAAAGCTTTTAACGGTTTTTGCTAATTAGACTCTTTCTGATCGTGAAGTACTGATATTACCGCAGCCACTTCGGGCTGGATGCATTACATTCCATTAAACATGTACGGACTTTAATGTAACAATTAGGCCGACAGACATTTCGATGGAGTCCGGTTCTGGGTCTTCAGCGTGTCTTCAATTTGTGGTTGTCACTTTGTCGTCGCCTCGCGTACATTATTCATTATGGTTTTCGTTTTCTTTTACATCAGCACATATATCGCGGGGCCGTGTGCATTGGAAATCAAAAGAAGAATAAATCAAATAAATGGGACTCGTCTGGAAGTGATAATCTTAGCTTCAGTGATTTTAAAATTTAAAAAGCATAAGCTCGGAAACCTAGGCCGATAAGCTTATTTAGTGTTCTCTTTGTGGGACCTGTGCAGAATACTCAATTTTATCAAAGACATCTATCATGTATTGACTCATTTTGGTGTGATCTCAAACTATATTATTCAATTATTTATTTTAATGTTAAAATCAATTTCAATTCACAACTGGAAGTAGACGTTTTAATTTTACTTATACAGGGTACATATTTCACGAGTGATAATGAGCCCGGCGGAATTAAAATGCAACCCACAATACAGTTCCAAAACTAACGTGTCAATTTTAAATATCGTGTTGTTTTAAAATAAAATTATGAATCCATGATGCCTTTGCTTTCAATAATTTTATTTGTCGCAACTGACATTTATGAAAAAGTTAAAATACGACGATTAAAATTTATTTGAACGATGAGAAAACAGACATAATCCTGATTTATGATAAAAATGCTTCTGCCGTTCCGCGTTTAAGCAGACAATAAACATTTTCGCAAAAACTTTTCGGTTTTTCACAATTTCATTTAACCAAGCGAATGACGTTCGTGTCAAAATTTACGAAACTGCACAGCCAACTATGTTTTATGTTTTTAAAATCAAAAACCAAAGATCCACGTTAGCTTTGCAAATGTTTTGCGGGTTGCCTTTTCAATTCCGTCGGGCTCATTATCACTCGTGAAATACCTTACATAGCAAATTTTCTCCGGGAAGTTTTTGATGTTTATTTTAAGCAATGTTGCGTAACCAACGTAATGATTTACAAAAAAGCATTTATCACCAGAGCAAAGACAGAAATATAATACGCTATCATCTTAAGAAAAGTTGAAGGAAGCGAGAGTACGTAAAACTTTGAACTCTTCAACTTTATCCCGCACCCTATTTTTTCAATAATCTACTATCCAACTCTTCCAGATTAAAGCTAACTTCGGTTTAATCAAATCAAACGAACGGTTTTGTTGGCTGGGTTTTATCATCTTTCTTGTTTGTTTCCTCCCGCAACTCGCTCACCATCATATGTACATCCGGCGTTTTCGTTTCCTTAGTATATGGCTCTCATTACTTATCTGCCTCCTTTTCTTTTTTCATTTACGTACCTTAATCCGGCGCTTGTTTATTGACTTTATTTTTGGGGGTTCCTTAAATATTAATTCTCTTAGATCCTTCATTATATCCCCCTTATTTTCCTACTTACACGTCTTTGTTCCAAGAAGTCCATTGTTGTTTGAAATACAAAATTGATTGAATTGTCAAAGTTTGATGCTGTTTCCGCTTATTCCGAATATACGGTATCATTACATTAAAAACTTCGGTTCATCAATGGAAAAGACAGCCGTACAAAATATTCCATTCGCTTAATTTTTCCCAATAACAACGAATTGCATTTTTAAACGAATACATGTGAGCCAAAATCCTGAACGGAAATTACATTTATTTCGTTCATTTAAAAGAAATCAACTTTATCGACGACCGGAAATGACAAGATCTCCGTGTAAAATCGTATTCTTAAAATACAGATTTGTGTGGGGTAACTCATATGTTCGCTTTAACAGACGCAGATAATTAGAGGAATATGCTTTCGGTTGTGTTCCCTTATGCAAATCTGAGGGAACGAGGGTTGCTTGTTACACGATATCCCTATTATGTTTTTCAAGGTTTAAGCTACCCTAAGTTATTTTATCTGTACCCGGAGGTTGAGGCCTCCTGACCTGAAGAACATAAAGTAAAACCTTTCTCTTTACAATGAATGCCACATTCTGACGGCAACAACGATTCATTGGCTACGTACCATGGGACGAGACTGAATTATACAGTGTTTGGATTCCATGTTAATTAAAATTGTTTTCGATTCGGTCCAACAATGATAATCGGTCAGGTTGTTTAAGAGCCACTCTGGATATCGATCGCCGTGGGCGTTGTTTCGGCAACGAGGCCATACATAATCAGCTTTTTGTGCCTCCTGCAATGTTACAGAAGAGGTCCTGAGAACCATCCTCTTTCGTTTGAACCGATGTGACAGCACTGGACCCTGCAAATAACATGATAGAACAAAAATGTATGCACTTATAAATTTATTAATTTTTTTGTAAAAAAATTTAATTTAAAAAATCATAATAAAAATAACAACAAATTTGATTATGCTCAGTTTTTGGGTTGTTATTGTTGCTACTCAATCATATTTTGTAACATCGAACTTTCAATGGGACGTAATAATTATGTAAATATTAGTTTTCTCGCAATTTAATTATTGTTGTCCTGGCTTAACAGGCAAATGGTTCAAAATTTTAAAATCACTAAATCAAACAGAATTATGTTCCATGTTGTAAATTATTTCTGTTACGTGTTTGAACGCTTGAAATAAGTCTTTCTGTCCTCAATCGATGGCCTGTTGGATGGCCTGAATGACCTGAAGTGAGTTGTCACAGTGGTTACCCTTAAACTCTCCCTTTGAAGGGCAAACCAGGTGTAATAGCATGGAAATAAGTCAAGGAAATAGAGGGGACCTGAATCCTGGCCTAGATTTGATGTTGACCCAAAAAATAAATAATGAAGAAAGAGACAACTGGCGTTGTCATGAACAAGAATAATCAATCTTCCTGTGTTCCTATTCCTACAATCCATTTTGGACGTGACACTCGAGGACTATCTTACAAACCTGGAAGTTCATGGTTTATCCTTCTTCTAGGAGCTCCGTGAAGGCGATGCTGTGGAAACTCATGCCCACGATCAGCATAAGCTTTCTCACTTTTGACTCAGCTGTGGCGTACAAAGGTAGACGCAGTTTTCTTCCAAATTTTCGTTTTATTTTTTGATGGTTGCGAGTAGAGCAGTGAAGGCAGTTAGAGGTGAGTCCTCTAATTGGAATTTCTTTCGATCTTCAATGAGGCAATACTCATATATCGAGAACCTTATTGAATCCCACTTTCTTTCTCATAAGTACGTGAAGTGTTAGCTTAGGGGTGCCATTTGTAAGGCGAGTTCCCCAACACTCCACCCTCACTGTTCACGTAATTAGTGTTTGACTCCTTCAAATAGGTCCTTCTGTTTCGATATGGATTCTGTGGGTATCCCGTGGCTTCTTTCGCTTCTGTCCGCTCTTCATTGATCTACTTAACGCAATATGTTACCGTAGAGGACTGATAAGCTCTTCCACCCAAAGCATTTTTGAGGCCATTTTGTAACCCGGTAAAGTTTTGATCAGACTATGTATATCAAGTCTCCGTGAATCTGTCGTTGACCTGACCTGACCTGACTACAGGGTTATTGTTTTACCAATTTAAAAAAAGTCTTTCACTGTTAAATAGAAGATAAAAAACCTTTTAAAAAAAGATTTCACCCTTGCCCCTATTTAAAACTTTTGAATTGTTCCCCCTTGCGCTGCCGTTGCAACAGTGTAATTGATGCAAGAAGATGGCAATTTAGAATTATAAATTGATCTGTTGGAGGGGTTAGTAAAAAATCAACAACGTACCTACATTTAAGGAACTTTATTCTTCACTTACACTCGCTAATTAATTATTATCGTAAAGTTCATTTTTTCTTAAAACTAGTTGTATGTATATTTAATACCTATACAGGTTTATAAATTATCCGATTTTCGACATTTCCCACTAACTCAATAAAATACAATAAAATATAATATAATAACTAAAACTAACTAACTAAATAAGACAATAATTCAAAACAATAACAAATTAGCAGCTTTCCAAATACAATTATCCCTCCCCACATATTGTCCCTCTTCTCCACTCAACCTTCTTCATCCATTCGATCCCTCTTCCGTCCTCATTCAACATTTCTTCTCTACTTTCCTCTCTCTCTCTCAATTCTACGCATTCATTCAACATATGTTCTATCGTCTCCTTTTTTTCTCCACACATCCTGCACACTCTAATCCTATCCTCATTCCAATATTTATTCTCTCTCTCCTCATTTCCACACCTAAATCTTGCTATTATCACTCTCTCCTTTCTACTATCTCTTCCTAGGTACTTTGGTAGTTCTTCCGTTATTATTTTTTCATACTTCCCATTGTACCTAGATTCCCTAATTCTCGTTCTTCTTTCCTGCACTTGCACATCTCTGTCTCTCTGCACCAATTCATATGTCATTGCTCTGCCTCCCTCTCGCATTCTTTCTATCTCCGCTCCTGCATACCCATTTCTTTCGAAATATGCCTCCCTCTCTTTCCATACCCCTTTTCCTATTTCTTTCCTTTTTTCTTTCAGACACTCTTGCAAAATTCTACACTCTCCTCTCTCTATCAACCTCTCCTCAAATCTTATTGCTCTCTTTCCTGCTTCTATTCTTATTCCATCCCTTTTTGTTTCCTCCATCACTATATAGCCCGGTGTCTCTCTATCTACTCCTAGCACCCATTTCAAATATTTTCCTTGCACCCCTTCCAACCCTTCTTGCTCTCTCCATCCCCATATTTCCGCTCCATACATCATCACGCTTTTCACCAGACTATCAAACATCATTATTCTCCTTCTAAAGTCATGTCCAAATTTTCTCTCTCCTATCCCCCATACCGCTCCTATTATCTTATTCGCTTTTTTCACTAACTCTCTCACATGTGCTGCTGCTGTGTTTCTTTCATTCATCACATAACCTAAATACTTAAATTCTTTCACTTCTTCAATTTTATCCTTTTCCCATCTCCACTCATTTATTTTTCTCCTACCACCCCCCTTTCTAAACACCATCATCTTGGATTTCTCTACATTCACCGTCAACTTTTTCCTCCTCATATATTTCTCCATGTTTCCCAACATTTCTTTCATACCTTTCTCCTCTCTCGCTAGCACCACCAAGTCATCCGCGTATGCCAAAGACCACACTTTTTCTTTGCCCACCACGACCCCCCCTGCCTGCCCCTTCCTGAACATCTCCTCTATATCTCCTATAAACGCTGCAAACAGGCTGGGGCTTAGTGGACAACCTTGTCTTACTCCCTTATACGTCTTGAAACATTCACTCACTCTTCCATCCACTCTCACTCTACTTATCGTCTCTTCATATATCTCTTCTATTTTTGTTACCAGATGCTCATTTATCCCTTTCTTTCTCAAGTATTCCCACAGTAAGTCTCTTTCCACATTATCAAAAGCCGCCTTCAGGTCTACAAAAAATGCATATATCTTGCTACCCCTCTTTTTTATCTCATTTCCTATTATATGATTCAAGATATATACGTTGTCCATAGTCCCTCTACCTTTCCTAAATCCCGCCTGCCCGTCTGGTAACGCACCCCGCTCATTCATTTCTTTCATCAGTCTTTCTTCCACAATCATCGCGTATACCTTATATGCCGTATTAAGGAGCGTGATCCCCCTGTAATTGCTGGCTGTATCCTTTTCTCCTTTCTTATATATGGGGCATATTATCCCCTCCTTCCACTCCTGGGGGAAGCCCTCTCCCTTCCACACTCCATTCATTATCTCTAACAACCTATCAACTTCCCTTTCAGTTCCATATATCCACGATTCGTTCTGTATACCGTCCCTCCCCGGTGCCTTTTTCCTTTTCAGTTTTCTTAGTTGTTGCTCTAATTCTTCTCTTGTTATCTCTTCTATTTCTCCCACTCTGTGTTGTCTCTTTTCCTTTTCTTGTCTGTTTTCCTCACCCCCCAACAACTCACTGAAGTACTTTCTCCATTCCTCCATAGTAATTCTATCACTCACTATTTCTCCTTTTTTCTTTCTTTCCCTATTTATGTATCTCCACACCTCTTCTTCCGTCTTTATACCTTTCATCTTCATTTCTTCTTCCATCCGTTTCTTTTCCTTCTTCTCTTTGCATACTAATTTGTACCTCTTGCGTGCTGTCTTGTACTCTTCCTTCGTTGCTTTTTCTTTTTTCCAATTTCTTAGTTTCTTTCTTGCTGCTTGCTTCCCTTCCCTGCATTCTTTATCCCACCACTCGTTTTTCCACAGCCCCATCTTCTCTCTTATCTCTATCTCTTTTTTTTCTGTTGCATTTTTTACGTTCTCGCTCAGCTCCCTCACTTTTTCGTTTATTTCTTCTTCTTCGTATTTTGCCTCCCTAAGTCTTGCTCTATACTTTTCTTTTCCTTCTTCCGTCCAAATATTCTTCACAATTTTTTTTTTAACATCCTTCATACTTCTCTCTTTCTCTCTTCCTTTTGTCCGCACTTCCAATGGCATATGATCCGACTCCACTCTTTCTCCCACCTTAAATTCTTCTATTTTATCCCATGCTTCTTCATTCACCATAACATAATCAATAACTGTCTCCCCTCTCGATCCAATATACGTGTACTCCCCTTTCTCGTCTCCTATGCAGTTTCCATTAAGTACGTCCCATCCTCTTTCTTCTACTAAACTAACCAGTTCTCTCCCTTCTGCGTTTTCTATTCCATCTTTTGTTGGTCTTCTTTCTATTGTTGCTTGTTGTTCTTCCATCCGCCTTCCTTTTCCCCCAATTCTTGCATTAAAATCCCCCCCAATCACCAGTGTTCCTTCTTCCTGCTCTTTTACTCGCTCTTCTATTATTCTCTTCGTTTCTTTCATACTTCTGCTGTATATTGTTACAATTCTCCATTTTCTCTGTTTTCTTTTTACCGTTCTTTCCATAAACCCTCTTTCTTCTTTTACTCCAGATCCGTTTTCTTCTTCCAGTCCCTTTTTCACACCCATTATTATCCCACCTTTCGCTCTTCCTTTCTTGCTTTCCCTCTCTGCATATTGACACTTCCACTCAAACTCTCTCGGCATTCTCTTTTCCAATCTTTCCCAGCCTTTTTCTTCCACCCACGTTTCTACCAATCCCACTACGTCAAATTCTCCCAAATACTTCCAAAACTCATTCTCTTTATTTTTTATTCCCGCTACATTCCAGAATACTATTCTTATTTGCTCGTTTTCTCCTTTATTCCTCTCCATGTTCGTTTTCCCTTTTCTGCCCTGTCGTCTTTTTCTTACGCTCTTATTCAAAAATTTGCTGTATGTAACTTCCCGTTTTCTTCATCCCACCTAAAACCTTTTCCCTCTATCTATATCTTTTTATAACCCACTTTCACCCGCAGTCCTTTTTCTCGCTCTTCTTTGGATAGCGTTCTTAATTTCTTCTGTGTGTCTCTCTCCTTTTTTGTCATATCATCTTCTATGTACACTCTCTTTCCTTTTTTTTCTCTTAGTTTCCTTTTATTTTCCATAACTTTCCGTTTTTCCCCCCAGCTCTCAAGTTCTGCCACAATCATTTTTCCTCCATTTATTTTATACATCTCTTTCACCCTTACTTCAACCTCTAATTCTGCCTTCATCCATTTTTCCAGTTTCTTCTCGTTCTCACATTCCTCTTCATCCAGTCCCGTTACGACAATATTCTTTTTTCTCACTCTTTTTTCCTGCTCTTCCATTTTCTCCTCCAATTTTGTCATTTTTTCTTTTAATTCCATCTTTTCTCTTTCCCATTTTTCTTCCTTTTCACGCATCATACTTTTCAGTTGTTCCAATTCCCGGCTCATCTTCCGATTCTCTTCCTTTATCTCCCCTACATCCTCCATAATTTTTTCCAACATCTTTTTCATTTCCTCATCCATTGCCTTTTTAACAGGTGATCTTTCCACTTTTTTACTTTTCCGAAATGGGTTAATCCTCTCTTCTGATTCTCGTCCTTCTTCTCTTTTCCTTTTGTGATCTTCGTCTCTCTCGCTTTCACTATCACTTTTTTTCATTCTACCTCGTTTTTACTTGCCGCTTATCTTATCGCGCGCCGTAAAACAGGTCCGCTCGCTTCGACTGCTCGAATCGGACTCCATTTTTTCTTAAAACAATTACTGTCAAAGTGTTGTCATGTTGGTATGAGCCACTAGTTATTTGATGGTTATTAGGTTCGCAAAGTTAAATGTCAATTGTATGTCAGCCATTTTGATGTAAAGGTGCTTGCGATACTGAATAGGTTCAGTTCTATTTTTCAGTGTCATTATCGTCTTTATTTCTGTTTTTTTGGTATAAAATGATTTAAATGTGCTTACATCTGAAACTTTTCTGACTTTTGAAAATTATTGAAATAACCTCAAACCTGATCTAGGGAGATTTTACAATACAGATTTTCCGAAACGAAAGGTTTTAAGGTGGTACAGCCTGGTCTTTGAGGGAATTTTGACATTGACAATTGTTAAAAACAAAAGTTGGCGACGTCGTCGGTTGTATTTTCGAGGTAGAATGTAGTGTTGGTGAATTTTTGATTTTGAAACAGATTATAGCAAAATTTGTGATGCAAGAAACAATACATTTCCCCTCCCACGACAAGATTAAGTATTAAGTATTAAGTTAAGCAATTATTCCACGTAATGATTTTGATTAAATTTGACAAATGTAATGTGGAGCATGTTGACTTGTTGACTATGTTTTATAAAATTGCAATATACATATATTTTTTCAATCCACATAATCGGTGCAAATGTAATGTTAGCTGCATCACAAATTTCGTTAGGCCCATTATTACTCGTGAATCACCCTGTAATCCTGTATGCATCGACGGAACCAGTAATTAGAAAAAAAATCATTAATTCTGTTTTCTTTTAAGATGGAGAGTCATCCTTGTCTGATATGTTTTTTTTTGTGAGCCATCCGGTAAAGTTTATCTACAATTTTTGTAGTGTCGGTGATACAAATTAATAGGAGGCAAATTTATCGGCTGAGATAACGCACAATATAATCACAATAAAGGACACACGAGCCGTTATTCGGAATTTATCTGTTATTATGCTTCCATTATGGAGCATCTTCCGCTGAGAATAAAGTACAGATGTATGGCTGGTAAAGCTATTACGCGTCACCCATTTTCGGAGGATCAGTTGATACTTTACAAGTTGAACGTGGAAGGTGTGGTTAGGGACAAATAATGTTATTTATTATCGAGGATCTTCTTACGGCAGTTTATTCAAGGCCACCTGGACCAAACCCTTTGCGAGTTAACATAGACGTTTGCACCTCGAAAGATTTATCACCATTTCCACCTTCCCAATGTAGAGTTCTCGCTGGTATCTTCATCAAGTTAATTCAACAATTACTTATCACGAGTGCCTTGTTCGCACAATTTCACATGAGATACGATTTTCGGTGTTCGAGAGGGAGAGACCTTTTAAAATAATAATAAGTAGGAGCAAATGGGCGAACGAGCAGACCACTAATATGACGCTGAAGTACCGGCAATATTTTTCCCTTTCAGGATCGTAAGCCGTAAACGTTTATCTGTGGGCCAACATTCGGGAGTGTTTCGTGCAATTTGACGGACTGCGATGGCTGCAATTCCGGCCTTCGTGGTGGATCAAATGTCGAGTAATGCACTGGTCCCAAGTAAATATGGGCACAAAATGACGGAACTGTATGAAATATGTGCAAATGCCGACCACAAATCAGTAATAAACTTCTTATTAAAGCGAGCCGTCAGCAACAGGAAGCCCGCAAGCTTATTTATCACATACACATAGAAGCCAAGAGAGCTTCAAACATGAGCCATTACCTAACACTAAATCAATAGTGAATGGCAGAATATCGGGAACAGGGAATATCAATGTGAAATGTCGCCATAGGTTCGAATACCCGCTGACCCAAAGGGTGCTAATCCGCACTGATACTAATACCAATTAGGGCCCAGGGCGTACATTCTGTCGCTAAACGAGTTTCCACGAAGCACACGTTTAATGTTAACATTTGATCCTCGCGCGTCAATTTAACTTAAGCTTAGACAAATGTAATTGGGAGGACACCTTTTACTACAAGTGGGACCACTTAAACATTTGCATTTGTAAATTTACCGTAACGAAATACCGACAATTAGTCAAGGGGTAACATAAAAAATGCGCCAGGGTTCCGGTCGAATTCGAAGCGGTCGAGGGGACCGGGCCTCGTTTTATCAAAGCCTTTGGACTAAAAGGATGTGATATCTGGAAATCGGCAATACGATAAACCTTTGCTCTTCCATTGATTTTTACCTTGTAAAGGCTTTTGTTTTGTTACACAATAAGATATTCCCCCAAATAATACAGTTAAAGTCACTACAAAGTTCACATTGTTTTGTTCTTGTATCATCTGGAAATAGGAAAATCCCTTTGACATTTCGAGTTACAATCGATTAAAACTTCACAAGATCTGTGTAAAGTCTGACGAGTTCGACAGGATTTGTAATTACCTAACTTAATCAAAATAGAAATCTAAATGTTGGATTCATGACGCTAATGGATTGAAAAACTTTCCGTATTCATCTGTACGAAGACTCAATTAAATGGTATGATGACGACTCGCAAAAATTTCAACGTTTATCCCAAGATCCAAGATCTAATTTTTTTCCACTCCAACCTTTCACTTTCAGGAGTGTACAGTGCTCTTTTAATCTAATTTTGAACAGTTCTAGATCTGGAAAGATTAAAATCGTATCAAAATTTTGGCAAACCTTAATCGACAAGCTTGGAAGATTCTTAAACCGGCGTTGTTCAACTGTATAACATTTGCATATTAAATATGTCAAATTTACATTATGACGATCAATAAAATCTGAAAAATTACAAGCTACGACGTCACCGGCTTTTATGCAAACAGTGTACTTGTTCTGTTCACGATAATCGCCGCGATCTTAATGTTACAATTGTTTTACATGGAATTAAAATGAATTAGCATTAGGTCGTTCATAATACTCTGAATGTCATGCTGGTAAATCGGCGGAAACGAGCGGATTACTCCACTAAAATAAACCGTGTCAAAGACCAAGAAGAGCTTTCAAGAAGTTACTTCCATCAATTCAGAACACGTACACGTCAACTATTAAATTCTAGGATCTTTTGAATAAAACAATCGATTACTCCAAAACGTCATCTTTAAATCAAATGGACCGTTCGATGACAAGAAATTGGTCGAATGTAATAATCGTTAAACCTGTGAGGACCGAGGACCGTAACACCCACCACGTATATGGGTTAAGCATCGGCTTTGACCCACTGAAAAGATAAATAAACACTCTTGACACAATGAATCTGAATTAACAGCGAACCCTCTTCCTGGTTTGGAGTGTTTCTCGAAGTCATTGCCATACTCAGTTGCCGCCCCTCGCGTTAATTATATGAAAACTGGATTAATCTATTAAAATTATATCTCCCAGTTGAGGCATATCCCTCTGACGAGACGCCTAAGCGAAATAAGGTCCACTTGTACGCCGCCATAGCTCTTGGTTAATGAGGCTTCCCGGAAACAGTTTGTTATTTTTCCATTTGTGTACAGACTACACGAAATTAAACAAGACAAGATAATGGTGCCGCATAAATCGATGAACATGAGACGCAGAATAACATTGAATAGTGTTGTGCAATAACCGAAAACAACGATGGTATTCATTTATTATTATTACCATGTCAGCCAACAATACGGGAGGTTTCCAGTTAGTATAGTCATACGTTCTGAGTATTTTAAATGTCGGAAATCTGGTCGCAGAAGAACGAATATATGGGGTATTTCGCATTTCACGAGTGATAAGATAATGAGTTCGGCATAATTGAAAATGCAACCCACAATATATTTGCAAGGCTAACGTGGATGTTTTAAATATCGTATTGTTTTAAAATGAAATTATGAATCCATGATAGCTTTGCTTCCAATAATTTTATTTGTCACAACTGACATTTACGAAAAAGAAACATGATCCTGATTTAAGGCGAGTGTAATAAAAATGCCTCTGTCGTGGTCCGCTTATGCAAATAATAAAATTTTTCCTAAAAACTCGTTGTTTTTTCACAATTTCATTTAATCAAGCGAATATGACATTTATGTCAAAATTTACGAAACTACACAGTTGACTATGTTTTACGTTTATTAAATCAAAAAACAAATATCCACGTTAGCGTTGAAAATGTATTGTGGGTTGCATTTTTAATTCCGTCGGGCTCATTATCACTCGTGAAATACCTGTATGTGCAAAAGCAGCATTGTAAGTCTAACAATATAATTAAAGAAAGAATAATAAAAACCCGTCTGGGAGTAATCCGTGAAACTTTAGCTGTTCACATGTCAAAGTGACATGGGTGTATATTTTAGAATTTATTATTTCGGTCCAAGAAAAGATTCGGAATCCGAATAGAATGGATTACAGTCCCAAAAACAAGATATTTATGATAAAACTCCATTTCCGTGAAAAACATCCACAAATGATATACAGGGTGATTCACGAAGAATAATGAGCCTGAGCAAATTCTCGATGCAAGCTACTGTCGCGAGCAATAAATTTTGGTCGTCAATATCATTTCAAAATTTGGTTAGAAAGTGTCAAAAAAATGAGAAAAAAATTACAATTGATGTCATACAACATGATGATAGGTTATGATATTTACGACTGTTTTACAATGGAAGATTTTCGATTGCGCCAAAGAATGACCTTGACGATCAAAATTTATTGCTGGCGACTGTACATTACACTTTCGCAACTTGCTATGCGAAATTTGTTAAAAAGATACAATTTGGATCCACGATGCCTATCAATAATTCTCATTATCATTTTTGGACAGACAGAAGTAACTGAAATACCAACGCAAAAGATGTTTTAATAACGAACAGAACATGGAAATTAAGTGAATCAATTAAGGACATGTTCTTTCTTTTACAGATCTACAGTGTGGAATAAAATGATTTACATCTAGTTACCTTTGCATTACCCTTGTAAAAATACGAAATGCCGTTCTACAAAAAAGAAAGCCTAACCTCAAAATATTTATCCAAATTCCAAATGTAATTTATTGCGAAGGGATGATATGAATGCAAAGTTGAGATTGAAATTAAAAAGGAGCTAACAAAAGCAAGTCACAGCTAGTGTTGAAAGTGGCCACCAACGTTTGTTAATTCAATTTAGTAAATTGTAACAATTGTCAATTCGATTGATGACATTTAATGACAGAACTAACAGTTCGGCACTTCGAAAAAAAAAAGTAGAAGTAGTAGTAAAATTCCAAAGGTAACTAGATGTAAATCATTTTATTCCACACTGTATATCTATTCTACAAACGATAGTTATGCGATGTTCGACATATTTTCTACTGTCGATAGGTGTTTGGTAGACACGCTCTTTGACCATTCCCCATTAAAAGTAATCTAGTGGAGTTATGTAAGGATTTCTCGGGGGCCAAGGATTAATCGAGCCCCTACCTATCCACTTATTCGCATACACAGTGTCCAAACAGCGTCTCACATCTCTGTGGAAATGAGGGAGCGCCCATCCTATTGGAGCCACATGTTTTGTCTTCTCCTCCAACAAAATTAGCAGAATGTTTTACAGAAAATTTAAATACACTAGACTGTTTAGTCTTTCGCGACAAAAATATGGTCCTATAATTTTATTCCCTAATATTCCACATCAACCATTTGTAGAATAAACCGTCTGGAAGAGTCCTTCGCGAATCCAGCGAGGGTTATTTTGGGGATAATAGTGACAATTATGTTTGTTTACGCCATTGCACCCCCATTGTTGCTAAAAGATGCTTCATAACTGTAAAGCATATTTTCCAAAAAAATTTGATCTAAAGGGATTTGTGCCGGAATGAATCGGCAAAAATTCAGTCTTTTACGGTAATCTGCTTCTTTAAGCTCTTGGACCAAGGTGATATGATAAAGATGGAACTTATTTTCTTTGGCACTTCTGCAAACAGAAGACTGGCTAATGCCTACCCGTCTTCCCACTTCGTGTTGCCCCACATGTGGTTCCTCCTCAAAAATTTGAAGGAGTGCTATTTCGTGTTCCTCATCCATGGTTACCCTTTGCTTTGATAACTTAACGGAAGGCCATTACCTCTCCACTCACCCTTCAATCTTTTAAAAATCATGTCAGAAGGCGCTCTCCCTTCTAGCAGTTTCATGAAGTTCTCCTCCTATTCTTGCATTTTTATTTCCTCGCTCATTGATTCCTTTCCTTTCTCTCTAAGTTTATGTATTTCCATACCTCCTTCTCTGTTCTTATTTCCTTTATCTTTTTCTCCCCCCTCTCCCCTTTCTGTCTATTCTTCTCTCTGCATCTTTCTCTCTGTAACTTCTTTTCATTTCTAGGAACTATTTCTGTTGATCTTGTTCCTCCTCCATTCTCTCAACGCCTTTACCACTTTCTTCTTCGGTTGTTCACATTCTTGTCCAACCACTCATTCTTCCTTCCTGCCCTTTTTGTTTCCCTGACTGTTACCTCCTTTTTCGTCGTCGCTTTCTCGATTACTTCCTTCATTTCTGCCTCCATCTTCTCCACATCCTGCTCCTCAAATGTTGCTTGTTCTAGTCTCCTCCTGTACTCTTCTACTCCTTGTTCATTCCATACTTATTGTCACCTTCTTCTGCTCCTCCCTTGCTTCTCCTTTTCTCCTTTCTTCGTGGTTCGTTTCTTCTATACTTATTTCCAGCGGGAGATGCTCTGACTCTACTCTATCTCCTATTGTCGATTCTTCTATTCTTTTCCATGCTTCCTCGTTTACCATTCCATAATCTATCTCTGTTTCTCCCCTGCTACCTATGTATGTCTATTCCTCTTCTTCGTCCCCTTTTTTGTTTCCATTCAATACATCCCATCCATTTTCTTCGATCCATTCCATCAGTCTTATCCCCTCTGCATTTTCCACCTTGTCTTTAAATTTTCTTTTCTCATCCACCCTCTCCTCTTCCCAACTTCTTGCTCCTCATTCTCCTATTTTCTAGTTGAAGTCCTCTCCCAAGAGCATACATTCTTCCCTCTTCAGTCTTCATCCCTTTACTGTATATTGTCATTATTTTCCAGCATTTATTGCCTATATGAACGTTTCTTCCCATGCATCCTTCTTCTTATCCCGTTTCTTGTCGCTTTTCTTTAATCCCAAATTTCACCCCTAATTAAAATACCTTCTTTTTCTTAGTTCTTGGTTCACAATTTGCCAGCCCTATGCTCAGGTCAGGTCAGATTGTTTTTTTAATTCCATGTTCCGTAAGAAAATGGAAGTATTAATTATGATTACTCTATACTCAAAACGTGAATAAACGTGATTTTTCACATGCCGACTGTGTCTGCGAAATTTTCGGTCAAAACTCTTTATTTATTTTTTGTATCTATTGGTGAGAAGTTAGCGTGATGTTATGTACTCCATATCACTCCTAGATATTTAGCTATCCAACAGTAAAAGTCCCTTCAAAATCGGTTCATAATAAGACTATCGGGGTGCACTAACAAAGGAAAAATAAACTTTCATGGTTGGGTAAAAAAAAGAGCATTTAAACGATCCTATTAACTAGTTATGATTGGTACAGTGCAGAAAAGGCCTAGAATGAACAACTCTTCAGAACGAGGAGTATTGCCAGAAGGATTTAAACTTCGACAACGAGCGTAAGACTCGAAAATCTTCAGAAGTAAAAATTTGAGACATAAACCGACTAAGTGATGGCGATTCATAAAAAACTATTGGAAAGTTGTTATTTTTCATGTTAGGTATGTTTTTTATCTGTCTAAAATTCAAGCGCTAAATGTTTGCTGCAGAAATCGATAAAAGGCACTTGTATGTACGCAAAATGTAGGACTATAACGGCGAGATAGGATTATTATTTCAAGGGAAGGGCGGAAACGTTACAAAAAGCTGAAATGTTGCAACACCCGCTTAAAATAATTGTCCCAACAGGGACGTCTGTTTTTCCCGTTTTATTTAGTGATCGAGTGAAAATTTCTCGTGTCGATTATTCAGTTCGATGATCGACTCCTCGTCTGGTCGTGTCGTAATTCGTGGGTATTTGTAGTAGGAGCTCAACGTAAATCTCTTTTAATAGCGGCGTTATCGGCGATCTCGTTGAAATCTCCAGGTCTCCTGACTGCTTATAACCATTACTGAGCGACCATTTATTTCATTTCAGATAACAAATTCGTCTGTGACTGTCGTCTGGCCTGGCTGCACACTTTACGTAACGAAACGAAGAATCCGGTGATCCGAAACACCCTGGACGAGATCACATGTTATATGGAATCTCCGGGTCAAAGTTTGGCCCGGGGCACGTTGCCCTCGCCGACCAACGCTCCTAGAACAGTCGATAACCAATTTCCTGAAAATGCCGAAGACTATAAATACGACTATGAGGCCGGTGAATACGACAACGACATCTTTGATCAACAGCAGGACAGCTCGCTGAATTACATCACTACATCCGGACCGAAGGACCCCAGGAAGAGACATCTATTCGAGATTCCGCTGCAGGAATTGCCCTGTCCCCAGAAAGAACATCCGACCGAATCGCCAAGGACCCTGCTGCACACACCCGGTTACGCAGGAATCAACGCCAGCGGCGCCCCCAGGCTTCTGGGACTCGCCACCTTAGTTGTAAGCGCCATGTTTTTGAACATGACGTAAAAACACCCAAGGACAGATAAAGTGTGGCTGTGTACAGGAATCATTTCCGGCAGTGCGTTGCGGTGTGAATCTAGAAAGCCCTCAAGTACAACTCGTTATTTAACGAACGATTTTCAGTTCATTCAGTTTACTGGGATTTATAGATTCAAGGATGTGCCGATTGCTCTAAAGACTGTTAACCCTACTCTACACAACCATAATTTTGTAACCCTCCGATCACCATCACGTCGCATATCGTAACTGTAGCTCAATACCCCCGTTGTATGGAACGTCATATTTTTTTAGCACCAAATTTCCAAAATTCAATACGTCGATGTGTCTCAAATTCTACATCAGTTGTTCCTAATAAGTGGTACTTAACGTCCAACTGCTGAAAACGATCCCGGCAGATTTGCTGGAATCTCAAAGTTCAAATTTAGGAAAACAAAATCGAAACTGCTGATCGAACAACCCGCGTTCCATATTTATTATTATTATTGTAAATATTATATATGTAATGACATGGCTGTTTAATATCACAATTTTGAAATAGTTTCTGGATGTACTCACACAGAAGTTATAATTAGTTTAGACTAACGACCTAAACCTAGAAACATATTTTGTAAATTATTGAGAAAAGCCTAGTCTTTAAGTGTATTTTTAAATATGTCGATTCGCACTGATGTAACTAATGCCATTAATTTATAAGCAACTATTTTGAAATATTAAAAGATATAATGTGTAATTATAATGTAAAATGTAATGTTGATTCGTTGTAATTTGTAACGTAGTGCATTCACTGTAAAAAACTGAATGAGGTTTTGCATTGTGCTATTGAACGAATAAACATGAAACACGTGAAAAATCCAAAATAAATGTTTAAAAATGACCTGTACTGTTGGTTGCCTACTTTTTGGATTTTTCACCCCACATTCTTCAACTAATTTTTGAATTTTGTTAAGTAAAAGACCTGCTGAAACGATATCCGAGAAATCGCAATCACGGTCTAAATGTACTTAATCCAAAATTTGCGTTGAACCATGACGTCCTTTTATCTCTGCACATAAATATGTATTTTAAAATTTGTACGTATGTGTTACACTGTGTATTTCGCTTATTCTAAATCTCTACTAATAAGATGTCTATTTCCCTTTCATTTTTGTAAATACCTTTCATGTGATTTTCATTGAAAATAAAATTCTAAAGCGACCTCGTTTAGTTAATGATATCCCTCTCTTCGCTGGAACAAATTCGATCGGCGATAAATTCACCGAAGCCCACCTCTTATCAGTTGTAATTAAAACGTAACCTTTTGGCCGAATGTATGTCACACAGGCCTCGTTAAAAGTGAATACCTCATTTTGCTGTAAATCCGCCCTTAATCTCTTTCCAGTTTCAGTTGATACGAATAATCCGAACATCCAAATACAAAAAATTAGGAAAACTTCTGAGGGCAAAATCATTTTTATTAATTAAAAAAGTAACGAACGTTTCCCAATCATAAAAACAAATCGAACGAGAGTATTCGGATTCTTCACGGGAATTTCTTAAAGGGCGTATCTTTCTTTTTCGCGATCTATCACGTACTTGATTCTTAGATAAGAAGTAAAAGCGGAGAAGAATGAACATTGATTTTACTTCAGACGTTTGAAAATAGAGGAGTTTCCTTGGGGCGTTGAGTCGTTTTAGAAACCGAAATAAAAATAATTAAAAGCCGCCCCTCACTACGACGAATGGCAAAAAGTTTAATTGAAGTAATTTTCACGCTGAAAAGTTAGTGGTACAATTTTAGTAGTGTTTATTTATATACTGTGCACGGTTGGGACCAGGGTAAGAAATGTGAGCTCGGTGCACACACATAATAATTCCATTTGTGCCACAACAATAGGTAGAAGTTAGATTAAGAAACTCCACGATGAAAATTATGTTTGAGAAATATGTTTCTAAATTTACTTTGATTAAAAAAATGAAATAACCACTTACACTAACGACGGTAATGGAAATGGAAATACGATTACGCAGCACAGAATTTTTTGTAATGTTAAAATTAATGGATGAGAAAAATGAATGGTGTTTCATTTCATTTCACATTAAGATAAGCCGCCCCTATCAAAGCTACTTGCTTGTTAAGCATTTCTATTCGAAATTTATTTGCGTGTACTTGATAAGGGTAGGTTCAGAAGTTGAACGTAACAAAATATATCGCTGAATTTAGAAAAACTGGTGATGTGAAAGTGGATCTAATCATAAATAGTTATTTTCATATGAGTAGCGCTGTCAGATCACTTTTCAGGTATGAGGCCGAAATTTGAAGCACGAAGCGTGAGCCAAGTGCTGCAAAACAGGTCGAATACCTGACAACTAACAGCACACGAATATTTTTCGTGTTCGTTTAGGCAAAGTCTTAAAAAATATTGATTTACTGTAAATTTTGAGGTTATCTTTGACAGATGTCAAGTTAGGTATACAGTGTCGCCGGATAGGTGAAACGACTCTTATAAAATTTTCTTTTTCTGGGGTCCAGCCCTGCTTGGTTAAAGACTAATTTCTAACATAATTTCAGTTTTGAAAAATCAAGTATGCCTTGGAAATTTTGATAAAACCTATTTTCCTGTGGAGTAAAGTGCCTTTTATGTGACAAATACGACAAAAAGTTATTAAGAAAAGTTGTTTATAATCAACATCTAGGCCTCTATACCAAATTTCAAAATCATCGGCCAACTATGATTTTTCATCTTTTTAATGTTTATTTCACAAATCAAAGAATTTTATTTTTAACAGTTCTCAGGCCGCGTTCGGCTAGCAAGCGAAGCGAATGTGTTGACCATGGGTCCCCACTATCAGCGAAGTAAAGCGAACAGATAAGTTTTTACCTAAAGTATAAACAACCTTTATTTTATTAAAAAAGAAAGGCAATCAATTAATCAATAAGTCTTCCGAAAATCAAAATAGTTATTTATTTAACAAGAACGAGTTGAATACAACGTTTTTTTGTTCGACGAGCCCCTTAAAGGCTCCAAATCGCTAAAAATCTTTAAAATTAGCTTGACGTTTCGTTTTGACAAGTTGTCAAATTTATCAAAATCCGTTCACACAGGAGAAAATTCTCAAATTCTGACAGTGTCGAACAAACAAAATAATTTTTACCGTCACCTACAGAAAAGCTTAACTTGCAGGGTAGTTTTACCACCTTGTTCCATTTAACCTTACCCTGGGGGCCCACACTTGGGTACTGTGAGCCTCAGTTTCAGTTCAGTTGAGTTCAGTTAGTCGGTGGGCAAAACTAGTTTCATTTCAATGCCCGTTGTCTTCTAAATGTAATCCGGCAAGCAAAGGCTTGCTGATTTTCCAATTTTTCAGAACTATATATTTCACTTAACCCTAACCTCACCTCTTTGTTTATTTTGGTCTGTCAACTGTCTTTTCCCCCAAAAATTTAGCACCCCACTTTTCCTATGAGTGCAATGCACGGCAGTACACTATTGGCCCATTCAATTTTACGTAGAGTTAACAAAAACTCCGAGCTTATAAAAGGGAAGGTGCCCTTCCCGTTTTGCGTGTACAGTGAATTTGTTTACACAGTAAACTTTCCCGAAAAAACTTATCGTTGAGTACCACAAAAAAATCAGAAAGAAGCAGCTATCGTTACCTCCAATCTACTAAAGTGCAAGTTGGATAACTCGACCCAGAGCACACCCATCTGCACCCATTTTCCGGAAAAGGTCAGAGTAAAAACTCAGGTGAGACCTTCAACGTTCTTATCTTCGACCTTCTCTCTTTTACTTCGTTTAGGTAATTTTCTGTTCTCCTCCTAGGCCTTTTTTACTTTACCGGCTTTGCATTTTGAACTCCCGAGAGGCTAGTACGTGATCCAGGAATTGTCGTCACTCGTCAAATCCTTAACATCAAGATAAGGGGACAACCACCGTCTTGATAAGGCTTTCATCGCTTCAGCGTCTTCTCGTGCGCAGTTGTCTTCACGCAGGTGCAGTTCCTACCATCTGAACGCACCACCAAAACAAACCCTCACCGGAGCCCCCGGAGTCCACCTTCTCGTAGTAGACAGCACTGGAGTAACCACGGTCAGATTTTTTGATTCCTATTTGTAAATTGTCGCAACGAACGGACTATTGGTTCCGTCAAATTTAGGCATATTGACCTACCGTATACCAAGGTGTAATTTAGTCAAGTTTAATTTACATAAGTTTACAAATAATCTTGTGAAGGGCTAGCTACTAGACGCGTAGTTTGTTCGTTCTAACTACAAAATAACTTAAACAAATTTTCCGTAACAATTTTTCTGAGAAAAAAAAGACCAATTTTTTTTTTATTTAATTTCAATTTATTGTAATTTTTTTTTGTACTCATAGCCTTGGAAGCAACGCTTCCAACATCCAACGCTCGCTCCGAAACGAGTGCTTCCCGGTCGACTCAAATGTAAAAATTGCAAAAAACACTGGCCCTTTGAGGCATTAAAAAAAAATCTGTCTTGATAATAATAAATTTAGTTCATAAAATACAACTTCCCTGGGTTTTCCTCCATTAAAAAATTACGGAAAGATTTATAATCGTTGAAAATTGTTCCTACAAAATTCACAAATTATTGCAAAAATTGAAATATCAAGTGAAGCAATTGTTTCCAATAACCAAAGATCACTGCCTACTTGGTTTTATGTTCGTTTATGTTTAATGTATTAAAACAAAACATTTTAATTTACTTTTCGTACAAAAAATATTGTACGAACCACTTGCGTGAAGACATCTTCCGTTCATTCGCGCATTAATTAAAGGCACTCCCTCCTTCGTCGCTCGTGCTTTAAAAAATGCGCTCATGCGGGAACATCGTCTTCCCGCACTTGGTTCGTAAATAACTATTTTGTATGGCTTTATGTATGTAAAATAGAAGGTTTATTTTAATAGACCAATCAATTTAGAAGATTTACGGCAAAGAATTCGGGCTGAAACGGAACAAATAAGCTCTGACATTGTTGAGCGCAGTGTACAATATGTCGGTGAGTGCAAAATGGTTGGCGGGGGACAATTTCAACATTTGCATTAAATTTTATTGTTAAGCCTAGGTGCTTGTTTGTTTTTGTTTGAGGCAATTCAAATTTTTACAGTAAAAATTAAATTAAATTTTTTAAGTAAAATTACGGAACAACCAAAATCGCTCCCTCATCGCAACTATGTTACGTCTCCAAACGCAGCATGTCCGAAACCCAACCCATCTCTTCCGCGTAGGAATCAAAAACTCACCACTCTGCCAATGCGGCGAAGTCGGGACCTTGAACCATACCATCTTTAGTTGTCCACAGAACAATCCACATACGCAATTACTGCTGACACGTCTAACAACCATGAATGTTTCTTTTCCCACATCGTTGGAGTGCCTCTTGGCTAAACGAAACACCGAGATCTACGAAGCTCTGTTCCAGTTTGTAGTACAAACTGGCACAATCATATAGAGTCGTATTCCCTGTGTACCTTCTATGTGCGACCGTAGTCAACCCCATGTTTGTTAAACAATGCCTTGATTGACCCCTAGGCAAGAAATGTGTACTCCCATCAGTCTTCTGGCGATAGCTTTTAAAGTCATCTGTAGGGCCCAGGTCACTAGGTGATCGATTCAGGTCGTGGCTGTATAGAGCTCTCAGCTCTAAAGCCAAAAAAAAGAAAAAAAATTCAACAGTTCTCTTATTATGAGCAAAAAAAATTCACGCTTAGATTATTACTACAAGTTATTGGCTTTAAAAAAAATGAAAAATCATAGTTAGCCGATGATTTTGAAATTTTGTGTCTAGGAGCCTAAATGTTGATTCTAAACAACTTTTCTTAATAATTTTTTGTCGTATTTACCACATAAAAGGCACTTTACTCTACAGACAAATAGTTTTTTTGAAAATTTTCAACGCATACTTAACTTTTCAAAACTAAAATTATGTTAAAAATTTGTCTTTAACCAAGCAGGGCTAAACCCCAAAAAAAATCTTTTACAAGAGTCGTTTCACCTATCCGGGGACACACTGTATAACCGGGAAAGTTTATACAGGGTCTCCCAGAACTGGCGGACCAAAATAACACGGTGAAATCATTATCTTCTGGCGATAATAAGAAAAATATTTAAAAAAATCCATTCTCATTGGATTTTAAAATAAGAACGTTTTTAATTGACCAATCGCGTGTAGATATAAAATTACCTTAAAAAATTATATTGGTAACTATCGAAACAAATTTGATTATTGCAAAGACATTATAATTGAATATTATGTCATAATAAATTATTTCTGACAATTCTGACAAATCATTAAAAACGCGTACCTAATGTTTATCGCTTCAGAATATTTTGATATGCTTGTCTTATATGGACAGTGTGATGAGAGTGCCACAGTTGCTCCTCAGGAGTACGCAGTTCGTTTTCCCAATAGGGAACATCCTAGCAGAAATACTATAACCTGAAAAATACTATAACCTAAAAACGTCCGTCATTGCACAAACAATGCGGATACCCAGCAATGCATATGCATCATTTGAAATGTATCCATAGTTACAAATAAAGCAGGAAAACTAATGAATAGATAACTTAACATCAACAACAGCATTGGTCAGTTTAAATTGCTTCTTTCCTAATCACTATTTAAGATAGATTTTTTTGAACATTTTTCCTATTATTCCCAGAAGATGATGAATTCACCGTATTATTTTGGTCCGCTAGTTTTGGGAGACCCTGTATATTTAGTTATATACCACTTTCCCGGTTATATATCCCAGGAAACGAATACGAAAAATGAATACAAACTGCTCAAAACAATTAAGTAGTCTAATATGTGTGTCTATATCTTTTTAACTCGGATTTTTTTGCCTAGTTTTCTTAGTCATTTTCCTATTTTCTATGCATTTTTTTCAAGCAAAAACCCGTATTTCAACTGAAACACCAAAAACAAGGTTGAATTTGGTTTTTTACCCTGATTTTTAACCCTTTTTTTCTAACTTTTAGTTTCAGTCGTTGAAGTTTGTTGAGTTTGAAAAACAGCCCATTGAGGTCTTTTCAAAAACACAAAAAATTGGAAAAATGACCTGTTTTTAAGCCCCTTTTATCTATGAAAACATCGATTTTTTAAAACTACCCTATTTTTTATGTTTTTTTTTTTTAATGTGAATCAGATTTTTATGCTTAAAATAAGGAAAACTACCCCGTTTTAAAGGTTTCTTAAAAAATGTGGGCCAGACGTAACAACTGAATCTGTGGTTTTTGTTAAAAATAATGCATAGAAAATAGGCAAAATCCGAGTTAAAAAGATACACATATGTACTACTAAAACTGAAAATCAATTCGTTTTCCAAGTCTATATCAGACAAATAAAGAAATATCTAACTCACATTTTTCTGGAAATTTTAAAACAGCATTGAATCATAAAAATCAAAGATCAAACTGGTGAGGAAATTTTAAAAATCGAATTCCATAAAAATCTGAGTTATCATTTCAAAAATGATTTACTAACTCATCTTTTTTAATAGCTATTTATACACCAAGGACGTTACAACGATGATTACGCCCGGAGAACGATGCTCGAGGGATTTAGCCAGAGAGATGGATATCGTTCGATGGCCGTAATCATTCGGTGACGCCGTGGTGCATACAAGATTTTATTTTTCACTACGTGTTCTTTAAAAAAAAGACAAAGAATTGGCATCTTTGTGTACGCTTTACCTACATAAGCCTATGAAACAAAAACAAATTGTTTATTTATAATTGTCAAATTTTCTTTTGTGTTGCAATTATGAATTGATGAGGGCGTTATGAATTCATTACGCCCGCTTATTCTTATTACGCCCGCGCCCTCTTATTATGCACTGGTTGTTATTGACATGTTTACGTATTTCGTATCCTAGGAGTTATTATACTAAAATGAAAAATAAACATATATTTTTTTAATGAGAACAAATTCATAATCAAAAACAAGCAGAAAACGTATTTTCATTTGAAGAGTCTATAGAAATATCACGAACAAAAAATGAAAACAGTTTTTTTGAAAAAAATATATAAATAATTTATTTATTTATACATAAGGCCGTTGGAGTAGGCCAGGTGAACAAACCTCTCGACGCGACGTCTGCAGCGAACTCTTGAAGATTCTCACCGCTTTTCTGTACTCTTGCTCGCAACTGTAACTGGTAGGTACACTTGGCTGAGATGGTGGTCGCCATACCGCAGCTCTAGCGCTTTGACGAATGCCGCATAATTTTCGGTACTTTTGGGACACTCTGTATAAGATGTAAAATTCAATTGATAACATTGCCCATACACTAGCAACATATCTGAGAGCTCATTATTTTCGTAATGATAAAGCCATCCCGACTAATTAGATGACAACTCGGACAGTATTTTTGATTAACGTCCATGCTCATTTGATTTTTTTTTTGTCAATTCTAATTTCTAACAAATCAGCGCAAATTTGAGCAGGACCGGTTTCATGAATTTAAAAAAAATTAACTTATTGTATCTTCATTGCCGTACACATTTTACTAAGGTGATTTTGGCTAAAACTCTTTAGAACAACTATCACATGTCAAAAGGAACGCCTCAACTTCGCAAACACCCTGTATAATATCAAAATGTTGGGAATTAAAATAAAAACACCCGAAACAACTGACTCGTGGGGTTTCAGCACAAATTCAAGTTCTTGCACGCTGGCCATGAGTAGTTCTAATAACTAGACTCGTGGCGTTTCTTTACTCATTGTGTAAATACCCATGTAGAATGTGAAAACACCATAAACGAAATTTAATAGAAAAATTGAATCCTGTGATTTCTGCAATCAGCATTCAACTGCTTTTTTGCCATTTCAAAGAATTTTACAAGTTCTTGTCAAAAAACAATTAATCACCATAACAATTTAGAAAATTGTCATTTATTTGACAAAATTACTATATAGAGTTGGCTCCATCCTGGTTCCTAGGGGCGTTTTTCGATGATAATTGGCTGCACTTTTATTGTCAAAATTGTCGTTATCTGCGTTTAAATAAAATTGCTCATTAACAAAATGTTTCTAGAGTGAAAATAAAATATAAATATAGTTATAGTCCAATTTTTACCCTTTTGAGGTGACGTCACGATTTCCTTCCTCGCTTTCTCTTTATTGAAACGACAGAAACAGAAAAAAAACAAAAAAAAAAGGCACGTTTATTTATTGATGGTCACTTTGAGGTTATTTTATGCTCCTGTCAATTTGACAATTTTTAATTTCTTTCACTTATTACATTGATTACAAACATAACCTTTCGAAGCAATTGTCAACAAATTTGACACGTTTATCGTCATTATCTAGTAACTTTACGTATGTTTGAGCTAGGATCAGAAACAAATTTGAATTGATCATAAATAACTATAAATATGTCAAATTTGTTGACAATTGCTTCGAAAGGTTATGTTTGTAAACTCCGTCCAGCGAGAGATTGGGAGAGTTTAAATTGTAGGCTTGTAACCCAACACTACAAAATGCACTAGAATATAATACAAAAAAATTTAATAAAATAAATTATTGTGGTGGTACCTTTGAAATAATTTCGCGGGCATTGTAATCCTACGCCAATTTATGCTGTCACAGCAAATTGTCAAATTTCAGCTGTTGTCGTTGACGAGAGGCTAAATGACCCAGGCCATTCCATACTTGTGCGCAAGTCCTATAATTTTGCGCGTTATTTAAATTTGACGTTCACGGACTTAGAAAATATCGCAAATTTATTGTTAAAAAATTAGAACAACACTTGCGTATCTAATAAGAAACAATACAATAAAAGACCTTCTTTATGTAGTAAACTCATTTATACAGGTGTCCCAGAACTCGCGCGTCAGCTGTTAACTGTGAATTTTAATATTTAATCCAACAAGGATTCTACAACAACAAACGTGAAAAGTATATTAGTTTTGAAATGAAAACGATTTTAAGATAACCAATCACACACACCTGCCTGAAGGTAACTCTACTAAATGTATGCGTTTCCGAGGAAACGATTTTAGATGTTGCTGCTAAAAAAACTGTGATGAAATGTTTGGACGAGTTTTATAAGGGTTGATTTGGCGCACGAATCCCAGGTCTAGAAAACGACTCATAGGCGAGTTTTTTATGTTATTTTTTAGATTTTTTTTCCATTTTTAAATAAAAAAATTAAATTTTCAAATTCTAAGGAATTTTGTATTATGTAATTGGTAATTCAAGGTAACGGATGCAACTACATCTGCAACATATGTTAAAAAGTAGAGGTTGAACATTAATATTGGATGTTTTTTGGTGTAAATGACAATAATACACTGAAATATTGATAAAAAATTTCTTAGAGATCTATTAAACTACGAGTGCTTTAATATATAGCCATAAACGACTCCAAATTGAATACAATAATAGACCTATTAAAAGATTCTAAAAACATAATTATATCTTCAGTTTGTGTTCTACTCATCTACTGTTCTTTGCCTTACGTGCAGCACGCGGTACAGTACCATGCGGATGCGGTACATGTCAGTACATGTAACAACAAAGCACCCAAGTTACTAACGCATGCGTATTGGTAAGGATCGTCCTGGGTTATTTAGCCTCTCGTTTGTCGTTGCCGCTGTCATTTTGAATCCCTCTACGGTTTAGACATGATTTTAGCGTTAAGATTGAGTACAGTAAGTTCATATTTTCTTTCTAAAACAATACCGAATACAATCGTATTTTTGTATTTTTGATTTTAAATTCGAATGTCATTTGAACGAGAAAAACTCTCGGTGACAAAAACTTAAGATGAATAATATCCCAAAAAAAAAGCGCCCGTACACTAGCGCTCTGTTGGGATCACTCAAATTAAAATTGAAGAGGCCGGTTATAATACAGCAGGTCGTGCAATGTTCTTATGGGTGACAGTAATAAATTTCAAACCGTAATTTGCAAACGTCAATCATAACGACAATATTTTTTTGTGAAATGGCAGGAATTGGGTGAACGAAATTTTTTGGCCTCAATAGTACTGGGTGATCAAGAAGCACTGTTTAAGTTAGCAATACAATTAAGAACATTTTTTTATTCGGCTATTTACAACACTGCAACCGGATATGTTTTGTGGGTTTATTTGACAGATATCTGACGTAGCATTAACAACGACAAAATGGTAGGTTATGAGAGTAAAAATTTACGGCAAAAAGAAATCAAAGTTGGAATTTGGAATAATAATCTAAAAATTAACTAAAGGAAATTCTGGAAGTGCTCCCCATTTTGCTTTAAACATAAATTAACTCTTCTCTCGAACGATTCATCAGCATGTTTAATTTAATTTGAAATATCAAATTTGACTTGTCACTGATGCGGCTGTCAGTGTGAAGCCGTCAACAACCGGAAGTTACTCCAGTTGTACCATTTAAAAATAAAATTCAGGATTACCAACTTAAACAGTCCTTCTTGATCACCCCGTACCACTATACAAAATAGAAAATAATGTAGTTTTGAACGTTATTGTTATTTAGAAACAGGTACTGTAGCAGGAAGTCCTGCCTACTTTCTCTTGTGAGAGGGGTGAAATCACCCACCCTTATTTAAGTCTGAATATAGCGGTACAGACCAGAGTCTACCACTATCCTTTGTACTTAACACTTGTACATCAGCATTTTGTCTTATACATTTATACAATAAAGTTTGTAAGTATTTATACAAAGAGGACCGTATCATTTGTTACGGCTAATATCACCACCTAACAGTGATTAATCGTCGATAAATTTTGGTCCTTCCAGCCGGATGATTAAATTCATATCACACGGCGGTCCTCTAGTGTAACAACAAGTGTAATACATACATACATCAACAATTCGAGACACCCAGAGGCCAGAGGGCAGCAACGATTTCGTCACCTTCAGCAAGAGCAAAACGGCAGCACGAATAGTCACCGAATTGGGTAGCACCGAAGCGATCATCACTCAAGACATCAACAAAGGTTAGTGGCTCTCAATCTATTCAATTTCCCTTCCAAACTACTCGTGCATAACTACGTACGACTTTTTCAATTGTTCTTAATTTCGCAAATTTTCATCTCGACCGTGTAAATCAAATCAATCATTACGCCCGAGACATCCTTATTAGATGAATCAATTGCCAAACTAGAGGCTCGAAAAAAGAAAAGAACCTCATTAAAAACAAAAATTACGCGTATTCAAAACTTTGTTGCTAACTTTCAATCAAATGATAACGATGTAAATCCACTAAAATTTAGAAAAACATTCATCGAACAGACATTCAAAGATTATGAAGAGGTACAGACTGAAATTGAATTAGTTGATTCTTCAACGACAGCTGTTGAAACACAGACTCAGGACCGCGTCGAAATTGAGTCAAAATATTTCGATGTATTATCATCAATTCAAACAAAAATTGAACAAATGAGGCCTCCACCGCACACTGCGGCCACAACGAACGGTAATGGTAGTTGTTTCAGCGCTAATTCACATTGTTCTAATCGTGATCAATCAATCAAACTGAATCTGCCAATCTTAAATCTAAAATCTTTCACTGGTTGCTATAAGGAATGGTTGTCATTTCAAAATTCATTTAAATCTATTATCGAAGACGAAAACAACATGCTAAACAACTGTCAACGTTTCTAATATTTGCGATCATGTTTATCTGGTGAAGCTTTGAGAGCAATCGAGTCATTAACGGTGTCATTAAAAAATTATAATGTAGCGTGGGATACCTTAAAGAAATGGTTCTGCAACAAACGTCTGATCGTTCACGATCACATAATAGCCATCACAAAGGCACCCCAAGTAATTAAAGCCTCACATTCGTCACTTAGGTGTTTTTTAGATATGTACGTTGAATTCACATGTTGCCGCGTTAAGGCTATTGTGGAGTGCCCATAATTTTCAGTTTTCGTGAATAGGCAACCGTTGCCTTAAAGACACCAAAGTGTTCGCGGTTGCAACCTGAAAAACAAGAATTTGCACCCCACTGGGTGTGTTAATCCTCGGAACAAAACCTCTATTGTATGCGGATTTAAGAAGGGCTACGAGCGGCTTCATTTACCTGACAGCCAGATACGAAATGTATATTTTCTAGTTACCAACAGTTTCAACCATTTTCTTCAGTTGCATTTTTTTAATAAGTAGATACTTGTTTGTGAAGTCAAAACTAATTATAGCTTTTTCCTTACACTAACCATGAGATACCAAAAATATCACCATAATAAGAAAGGATCCGAAAAAAAAACTGAAGATTTTTTATAAACTTCTTCTTATTTTGACGACGAGCGCCACATGTCAATCTCTTCTTACTGCACAAACCCATTTTTTATTCTAAATCACAGGGATAACTCAAAATAACACTTTATCGCACACTTTCACGTCAAGGCAACTATGAAAGCAATAATGATCAGTAGAACAATTTTGTTTATTTGACTTCACTTATTACCTCCCCCCCTCTCATTAGCCTGGATTCTGAGCCCTTCTTGGAAATTGGGATACATTGGCAAACATGCAAGTAGAGTCGAATTTTTCAACTACCCACTTCTAAATATGTGCTTGTGATGAAGCAGGTAAATTATTTGGGTCTGCATAAATTCCGCATTATTAAAATGTCTAAGTACCACACCCTTTATTTTATAAGAATTCGGCACCATGTCATTTATCATTTTAAAAAATATCAGAAAAGGCTGAAAATGTTGGCGGATTTCTAAAAGAGCGCCATTAATTAATAAGAGTTTATATGTGCGACTCGATCCAAGTCCCCATGAATCATTTGGCAAAAATCTTGGTTTTTAAAAAAAATTGCAAATATTACTTTAATAAGTAGATTATCATAATATAATAAGAACAATGCTGTCTATTGTATACCTTTGTAACACTGCACCGACAACCCTACTAATAGGGTACCCTTTAATCCCTAAGCTCCAAATTGCTAACCGTATTGTGTGTTGCCTATTTGCTGAAAATATACATAAAATTTATTTCCTTTTTTAATGAAATATACAAAAAAGGTTTGAAATAAAGAAAAATTCACTTCCAAGGCGACCTGTAGATTTGCTTCCTCTATCCATTGACCTCAAGTTTAGGCCAAAATTGTTTACAATAGTGGATATATTGTGCAATAAAAAATTTGGATTTTATTTTTTTACTAAAAAGCTGATAAATTTAACCGAAAAGCAATCCCAGAGCGACCTAGAGATACACATTAGGATTAGTTAAGTGTATCGTGAATCGCTTCAAATATCTTTATGAAGCTATAATTTTGCAATAAAAAATCAGTATTTTGCGGCCCCTGTATAGAATAGCCTTAAGACAGCTATTCTAGAAGTACCAATTGATATATACTTGGCACGCTCTTCTAGTCGTAATAATTGTGGACAAATTAGACGACAATCTTGCAAGAGAATGGCAGGCTACGTTAACCGCCGATCTTTCGATGCAATGAATTTCAAAAATTAAACGTAGAGGAAAGAAACACTCAAGCACGAAACCTAAAGTTATGTCTTAATTGTCTAAGACCCAATCATTTTGTTAACAACTGTCAGTACAAATTCAAATGCCGTAAACGTAATCAAAGCCACAACACTTTGCTTCATAAAGAAAGACAAATCACGCAAACCAATGAAACACCAACACAGGTAGAAAGTTTAAACGCTCATTCTATGAGGTCCCAATCGTCAATTAGGTCATTGCTCACTTTAACTACTTCTGGAATTTTCGCGTTTGTTTTGGCTCAGGGCGTCCTTTTAGATCGTTTCCCACCATTCAATCCTTGTGCAAATGAATTTTCCTTACCCTTTAGTTATACTAAGACATTGGCGCGACCTTTAAACACAACAAGAGAGAAAAAAAGGCATTTGCACAAGGTTTTAATGATGGGAAACGATCTAGTAGGACTTCCTGAGGCTGTCTAGCCACAAAAAACGCGAAAATTCCAGAAGTAGTTAAAGTGAACAATTACCATCAATTATTTTGTTATCAACCGCGATCGTTCTCATAGAAGATCGTAATAATAAGTCACATAAATGTAGAGCTCTCCTGGATGCAGGGTCCATGAACAGTTATATTACGTCATCATTTTCCAAAAAGCAGAAAGCCGTAAATATAACCGTTGGCGGAATTGGTGAAATTTCGACAAACATCAAACAGGCCGTCCAGGTAAACATCAAATGGCGTTGTTTTGTTTTGAATAAAATAACCGAAAATCTTCCCCTGGTGATCAAAAAAACCTGTTTTGGAACCTTTTATGTCAAGACCGCAGAGAAATAACATTTAAGAAGCATAACAAACTAATGCTGCAAAATACCCATTTAGGGTTCATTACAGGTGGGTCACTAAATATGAACAATAACAATAGCTTAAGCACCTGCTCACTTTCTCTAACATCGGTAAGCGACATTTTAGAGAACCAGGTGCAAAAATTCTTCGAACTAGAACAATGCTGCAACCCTTCCGAACAAAGATGTTTTTCAAATGAAGAGATTAAGTGCGAGCAACATTTTGTTCCAAATACGTGCAGACAAACAAACGGAAAGTTTCTCGTTAAACTGAAATTAAAAATGATCCTCCAATTCTCAAGTCAAACCGCGATAGTGCTGTAAGGTTTTTTAACAACCTGGAATGAAACCTAAACAAAAGGCCTACACTAAAATCAGATTATGTGCAATTCATGCGGGATTACATCTCTTTGGGTCACTGGGGGAAGTTCCGGGTTGCGAATTAAATAAACTAAACTGTACGTATTTGCCTCATCACGCGGTACTCAAGGATTCTACATCGACCAAGTTAAGAGTTGTTTTTAACGCGTCATTTCGCTCAGCTGATGCATTGAGTCTAAATGACAATCTCATGGCAGGACCTACAATCCAGCCAGAGCTTTTTGCAATTTTGTTGAGATTCAGAACTTTTAAATACGTCGTAAACGGGGACATAGCTAAAATGTACCGCATGATAGAAATACATCCCGATCGCACTGACTCTATCAACGAATCGTTTCGGTCTTCAATCTCTGGGCTTGGCACAAAAAGACTCACTTCCACTTTTAATGATATCATCTACGACTCTCTTTTGGGTTATTCGCACAAGAGACCACTTTGTACTACACATCATACTGGAAAAACGACGCAAACTACAGTGACACCTCCAGAGACGCTCGTCTCTAGCACTCCTGGTGCCCAATTCTTGAATCGATGGAATTAATTCTCATTGGAAAAATAGGCAAATTTTCTCATGAGAAATGCAAAAGTGTATTCTGGACTAATGTCAGGCAATTGTTCCACTAGTAATCCGGAGAATTATTTCACCTAGTGTTTATCATGGGAAAATAATTTTTTCGCGAGAAATTCGACTGTCAAATGTGACACTTTTGTTAATACATAATTGTGTTTGTAAAAGAAAAAATGGAAGAATTCATTGGAATTCATTGCAATACAAATAATGCTTGCCCAAGCACAAAGACTTTATCCGAAAATAGACCCGTTTGATCCAAATTGTCAACATATTGCATTTTTAAATTCTCATGTGAAATCATTTTCCAAACAGTTCAAGAATACAGATATGAGACATTTTAAATTCCACTGGGAATTCATTTATGGGAAAATATTCTCAAACGAATATTTTCCAGTGATTTGAAGAATTGGGCCCCAGGTCGTCCTCGAAACACGTTTCCATTCCAGGTTCTGGTACTTTTCTCACTTGACGTCGGGGTAACCCCATGTACAGTGGGGAGCACGGAATTTCGCACACCAATTTGTATGCCATTAAAAAAAACTATCTAGTCTAAGCTTTATTGTCGTTATAATCAATCATGATATATGTGATCATGACTGATGTTTCACCTAAACTGTCACGAAACTGCCGCCAGTATCTCATTTTAATAAAATTATGTCAGTAAAATGTCCCATGTGTGCGAAATTCCGTGCTCGCCACTGTACGTTTTTCGAAGTCACTTCACTTCCGAGAGCCGCGATAAGACGTAAACGACCCGGTTCTCAATTATGAAAAATTTAAAACAACGCGTTGTTTACAAACAGAATTAGCTGGTTGTCCTGGTATTGAGCCAATTATTTCAATCTTGTTACTTTGATTTTGAATTAAAACGATTGACACTGACATTTAACAATTATCAAAATATATTTTTGTAAATGTCAAATTTGACGTTTTTGCCAAAAATTGATTTTTTTAATTAATAATTCACAGACGTAGATAAAATGTTGTACCGAGCGATCATTTAAAAAATAAATCGAGTTTGCTTCGGAGCCTATGCTATAGCATGGGTTGCCATAGGTAACACGCCGACTCGATTTATTTTTTAATTGATCGCACCGTACATAACACGTGGGCTAAAGCATATTACAGGAAAACCGTGTGTTACAGATGAACTCGGGCTACCGCAGAAATAGCAGTAACAGTAGAAAAATTTGCGATTGATTCGATGACTGATTTTGGAAATTTGTTGTAGGAAAGACCAGAACCAAAGATAAATACCGCTTCGTGTATACGGACTTTCAAAGGATCGAACTTGAAAAAGAGTTTACTTTCAATAATAAATATATAACAATCAGACAAAAAGCGGAACTAGCTGCGACGCTGGGTTTATCTGAACGGCAAATAAAAATTTGGTTTCAAAACAGGCGGGCCAAAGAAACGAAGCAGAAGAAGCACACTGAAGAAAAAACCCACATGGAAAATATGTACCAGCATCATCAACAAACGCCTCAGGGGCAGCTGATCGTCGGGATGCCGCCCCCGCCACTGATGATGCAGCAGCTAGTGACCAATTCCTTAAAAACTGAAAGTGAAATTGAAACAAATGTTAACAGGGTTACATTATTGCAAAGTTAATTTTAATTAAATTTAGTGTCCAAGCGTCGGTTAAGTGCAATCATTTCTAGGTGCACTCGGTAATTAATTACTAATAAATTAATTAGCATGACGTCAAGTGGTATCGTTTTTGTAGATTAAATGCAACCAAAAACATACAAGTTGTAAACCTCAACATATCTTTCGGCAAAAAATGTTCATTATACCCAATAAGGTAAACATGGGCTGAAAATGCAGTGAAGCCATTTTTATTATTATGATAATGTAATTACATGCAATAACGATTAGTTAATAGATCAATTACTGTAAACTATGAGTTCCCGGACTTATAACGTTAATTATGTACTATTTCCTATTGAGATAGACTAATGAAAAATACTCGTAATACTCAGAAATACTCGTAGTCGTAGTAGTAACAGTAGAAAAATTTGCGTTTGATTCGATGACTGATTTTGGAAATTTGTTGTAGGAAAGACCATAACCAAAGATAAATACCGCGTCGTGTATACGGACTTTCAAAGGATCGAATTTGAAAAAGAGTTTACTTTCAATAATAAATATATAACAGTCAGACGGAAAGCGGAACTAGCTGTGACGCTGGGTTTATCTGAACGGCAAATAAAAATTTGGTTTCAAAACAGGCGGGCCAAAGAAAGGAAGCAGAAGAAGCACACTGAAGAAAAAACCCACATGGAAAATATGTACCAGCATAATCAACAAACGCCTCAGGGGCAGTTGATCGTCGGGATGTCGCCCCCGCCACTGATGATGCAGCTAGTGACTTATTCCTTAAAAGCTGAAAGTGAAAGTGAAACAAATGTTGACAGGGTTACATTGTTGCAAAGTTAATTTTAATGAAATTTAGTGTCCAAGCATCGGTTAAGTGCAATCATTTCTATGTGCAATAAATTAATTAGCATGACGTCAAGTGGTATCGTTTTTGTAGATTAAATGCAACCAAAAACATACAAATTGTAAACCTCAACATATCTTTCGGCAAAAAATGTTCATTATACCCAATAAGGTAAACATGAGCTGAAAATGAAGTGAAACCATTTTTATTATTATGATAATGTAATTACATGCAATAACGATTAGTTAATAGATCAATTAATAAAGAATTTTTGTTTTCTAAATGTGGTTTTTTATCGACAAGTAGTATTTTGATGTTGATATGTCTTGCAGCAGAAACCCTTTTCATACTTAGTATAATTGTTTATTATTGAGAATCTAATGTCAGTATGTCACTGTTTTAGATCGATTTTGTTGCAGTTTTAATCTTTCATAATTGATTAGAACTTTTTAACAGCTTAATTACAATTTCCCCTAGATGTTTTATTTTCATTATGGGAAATAAAAAAGATTAAATTTTTAAAATTTACTATGACAAGTAATATATTATAAAAATTTAGGTGTAAGGATTTTTAAAGCTCTAGGTACGGTCGCGGTCAATAAATTTTGGACGCTAGTGTCATCGTGCTGTCATACATTCTAAAACGACCTTTATGTATTGTTACGTTATTTATTTTCCCTGATGGTGAAATTTTCCCTAAATAACGATTTAACAGACTTCGGGTCGAGATGCACTGGAGACTGGTCGAAAGTACAACCTAAATGCAGAGGTGGGTGGTGATACAGGAAGAAAGAAAACTCCGAGTGGTTTTAACAAAATGAATATATTTTCACCCAGTCCTGCACACGTACAAAACTGATTATTTGATAATAAAACGTTTCTCACACTCAATAATTATGAACAAAAATGAAAAGTTGTGCCCTCGCCGCGACAAAAAAAAAGAAAACTCAAAAAATAAATTGAATTCAAAAACTAAATTTAAAAAAAAAGGGGAGAGCCGAAAGTGAAGCCCGATGTATCGTCCTCGACGCTATTCTTCTACGCCGCCCACGATCGGCGGGACCGTTCCCTCGGGCCTCACCTCGTTTCCCAAAAAAAAGAGCTAAATGCAAAATAGAAAAGGAAATCGCGCGGCGGATGAGGACACAAAAGATAAAGAAATAAAATAAACAAGAACTCTTACAAAAAAAAACTGTTATCGGCCTGACCGGCCGTTTGCAGGCGAGGTCACCAGCAGACCGATAACTCAACCCGAACAAAAAAAACGTTCTGGCTGATACGACAGGCTGGCTTCGCGAAACTAAAAAAAATTTTCTATCACCCTGGCCTTGATCGTCACTTCTTCGGGCCCACGGTAGACGACGAAATCCGGGCGTGGAATTTGACTCCGCACTCCGGCGTTTGGTTCTTCACGAACCTTCCGTCGGGAATCCGCAAATCCGCTCCTCGGCGTCTGGATTTGGACTTCCTGGACTCTTCCTCCAGTCTCACTGTCGGCACATGTCTATTTGCTATGGAGAGGCAGTTCTGGGACAGGCTGTATATAGGTTTTCTAAATACTTGATTAATAAATTTACAGAGAGTTTTTTTTAACTATCCCTGGTATTCAAATAAGTTTTCAGTATTCAAAATCTGGTTAATATTCGAATTCCAGGGAAGTGCTACTTGCGCTAACTTTAATTAATAATGTAGCTTGATATTGTATTATATTTTCTAAAGTTGCAGTAATTGACAGGAATAAAATTGGCTTTGGTGTTAAAAATAACATCGTAGAAGTGTCAGTCTCCGAAAGCACAATTTGAATGCTAGAAGCATGAAAAGATATTTAAGTTGTTCTCTTTTGGTTGACACGTCATGTTTACTGCAACCACATCATTTCCAGTGCAATAAGTTATATGTTTAACGCCATCGAACACCCATATTGCAGACACGGAAGCTCGTTGGCCTTTATGAGGCCGTATAGTTTAAATTGTCGCTAGATTTGACAACCGTTTAAATCATTATTTATCTGTACACCACATACACTAACCAGTGCGTAAAGTTATTGTGATGTACAATAACGTTGAAAAATTCTTTCGCTAACGTATCGTCTCATTTGACGCAATGCAAACGACACCATCAAATAAATTACGACATACATAAAGACGGTCTTAAATATATCCATAAGAAAATTTTAGTATTCATTTTAGAGAAGTCGAACATAATACAAATCGTAAAAAGTACGTGGAATTGTGAAAAATGACTTCAAAGAGAGTCGTCGACTTGTCTGGGTTTACTAACGTAAGTGAGTAAAGTAAGTAAGATCGATCGATGAAAACAGCAATCTGATGTAAAGATAAAAGTTAACCCCGGGTTGATATGTACTGAGCTCAAATGACACCGGCTTTTAGACCTCTCTATATATCAAGGTAAAAGTGAACGAAACGGAAAAGTGTGGGGACGGAATATTGCAAAAATTATGTCTAATTTTGAAAATGGGTCACTGATGCAAGGATGTCTAATTTCTTACGTTTTTTTAAACTGGTGGTCGAGTCATTCGACATGCAACCCATATCGTTACACTGTTATTATGGTAATAGCATCAATTCCAAGATAATTGCATATTATATGAAATCGATGTCAGTATTATATATTTTTTATTTTTGAAAAGTCTTCAAGCTTCCTCGAGCAAATAATTTGCGCAATTAACTTTTGAAAACGGAGAGTCTTGATAGTACTTCAGATAAGTCTCCAGTATAATTTTTCAGCGAAAACCTCCAATTTGTCAAATAAAATCGATTCAGTTAACTCGATGTAACCATGCCGAAGGCACATTTATCACCGAGCGGGCGTAAATAGATTCTTGAACTGTTACCAAAAGACAAACAACGTGAAGGAAAATCACAATTCAAGCTCGAATAAATATATCAGTCACGGCGACCCCCACAATGACCATATTTGATTCATTCCACCTCAGCACATGGATGTAAAAAGGGATACAATGGGCACAATTTGTGTGATTGTGCAACTTTGCTGTCAGTAGATTGATTGTTTAATACTTGTGCAAGGCAGTGACGACGATACCGGGGGATAAATCAAAATTAAAGTAATGCATTGGTGACTGGTAGATAAAATGGGACTAATTTAAATTAATGCCATGTAAAAATACTGTACTGTGACGGGGGAGTCACAAACAAATTATAGATATACCGAGAAGACAGGAATAGGACAATATAAATCGGGTACACCGTTGGCGAAAATCAAATTTATACACTTGTGGCGTGTTTTGAGATCTTTATTGAAGATTTATTAGACGTAGCAAGATTCAAATCGAATTCTTTGTATGATATTCGTCGAGTCACATCCGTCCTATTTAAATAATTTTTCTTGGGGTTGGATGTCATTAATAACGGGCTAGTTTAAACATGTGGGGGAATTAGGAAGGGTTTGTTTGCGCGGCAACTTTAGAAAGTGACAAATGTGAATCGTAAATGATGGTAGATTTTGTCTACACATATTTTTTTTCTGGATAAAATGGAAATCATGTTAATAGGGTCACTTAAATATACTAAATCACGCCCGAAGGTCTCTCACGCTCATCGTTGAATTTGTTGTTGAAATGTTATTTCTCTGGGACTTGGTTCGTAGTGAATTTAATTAAATTTCGGGCGAGGGTGGTACTTACTAATTATTATTAATAAAACCCGCGTGATATCACTGAGGATTGGAAACTTCAAAGGATGTTTTTTAAAGCAAAAACATTTTGCCTTTTTTTACGAGTATAAAAGTATGTGTTACGATGAAATCCCGTTTATCAAATTTTTGTTTACCAAAGATTGGAACTCACATGAAACTTTCATTTAATGAAAGTTTCATGCGAGTTCTAATCTGTCTGTAGTATAGGTATATTAAAATCTCAGAATGAATATCTGTTGTTTCTTTATATTATACAGGTATCCCAGAACTCGCTCCCCAGAGAAAACTGACCAATGTCGACGACAATCTAGATTCCAGAAAGGGAACTCCAGGTGTTAATGTGAATGGAAGCGTATATTATCACCTAGCAACAATTACAGGAAATACACCTGGATGGTTTAAAACGCTTTGATTGGTCGAATTAAAATGTTCTTTTCTTGAATACCGTTCAAGCTAGACAAAAGTTTCTAACTTTCTAACAGCTACAGGGTCATTATAATTATAAATGATTGTCCCATCGTAGCTGGCGTTGAAAACCCACACAAATTTTGGATGTGCCGCCACCCGCGCAACGTTAGACAAACTAGTAGACAGATTTCCACTACCGACCTTAGCGCCACCTATTGTTTCATTCATATTATGAAGCTTGCGGCACATTCAACTACGTCACCAACGCCTACTGTAATGAGATAATCATTTATAATGACCCTGTACAAAGTTTCATAAGGGGAAATCAGAATTTGTGATAACGCATTTTTGACCAAACTCTTATTTCGATTCTGTAAGTGTAAAATTGCGCATATTTTCACAACAGCTAATCAGACTTGCACTGAAATTAGTAGACCTTGAATCCTTACTAACTGAAATATTTTCTGTAAAGAAACATACAATCGCTGCTTTTTTGCAGAAGTTATTGTGAACGAAAAAATAAACCACAAAATTGCTTATCTGTATTTCCAAAACCACTAGTTCAATTGGCAGCAAAATCAATAAGCCTGGAGCCCTTGCTGAGACAAGCATTTTGTCCAAAAATTAAAATCCCTGCATTCTTGCAGAAGTTATTGTGGACGAAAGAAAATTCCACAGACAGACGCATAAACGTACGCACAGCCGCAATGTGGAATACAATTTTTCCAGTTCAAAACTGACTTAATAAAAAAAAACTTTGAGGTTTTTTTTTAACTTCTATCAAACAGTTGGAAAAAAATTAAAAAAAAACAATTTAGAAAAAATTGTATGTTATTAAAGACAAGAATATTTGAAGATATTTAATTTTATGACGCATTAAAAAGTTTTTGCACGACCTGTATACAGGGTGTTATTGAAAGTTGTACAGATATTTTAACCACGAACTACTGGCTTCATGTGTCAAAAAATAAAATGATATTAATTTGTTGAGCTACAATTTTTTTAAATTGCTTTTAGTTTTCTACGTTGTCCTACAACCTCGTAGGTAAAATTTCGGCACATTTTAAAAATACACCCTGTATATCATGTTTTATAAAATGTACGCCAATGCGAAGTAACCTATAGGAAATATGCTTTAAAACAAGGAAACCGCAGTGGTGTACGTTTTATAAAATATGATATACAGAGGGTATTTTTAAAATGTGCCGAAATTTTACCTACGAGGTTATTTGACAACGTAGAAGACTAAAAGCAATAAAAAAAAATGCAGTCCCAAGGTGCAGATACTATTATTTGCACGATCCAAAAAATTTAATTGAAAAAGGTCGAAAGGTTAAAAATTACTGTCAACATGACACTTAAATTTAGCTTGACAGTTAGTGATAATAAGTTATAATTGATAAGTGATAACTGATAATTACAAAATTTTTTCTATTAAAATCGGTGAGTCGTGCAAACAATAGTATATGGACTTCGGGAGTGAATAACCCGAGGGCGTAGCCCGAGGGTTCTACAGAGCACTGAGGGTTCTACAAACTGCACCTCGGGTAAAAATCATCCACTTCACTCCCTCGGTGCATAATATACCATGTGAGCAACAAGTACTGTTTGAGTTGGTAATAAATTCTGGTGACTTTTGGTGATTTTTATGTCATGTTTCAACGAGAAAACCATTTTATTGGTAAAAGATTACAAAAACCAAGACGTTTAAATTTGAAATGTATGCCAGCTGTCAATAATGTCAATAAAACAAACCGAAATAGGTACAATTCACAGTCTTGAAAATTTCATGTAAATTTTTTTATTGCCAACTGTAACAGTTATTGTTGCTCACCCCGTACTATTTCTTCTTTACATTTTCACTAATGGAAATATGTAGAGATTTTTTTTTTAATTAATTTAATTTTTACTAAAACAGTTTGACAAGTTGAAGCAGGTAAATACCTTGAAAAGAAAACCTTGTGCGGAACTTCATTAGACAGTGTGTAATGAAAATATAGATATTAAATTTCGGGAATTTTTGAATTCGTTATTCTCCTCTTTATGACATTAAGACATTATGGTGAAAAAATAAATATGTATGTAATCTTAAAAAAAACACTGACGATGATACAAACGTGCAATGTGTATTTTTACGCGAATATCATGAAAAATAAAATTTATGTTATGTTTAAATTTGCGTTACGTTTACAAAGAAACTTTTTAATGGATTTCAGGTGTAACGTTTCAACTAATTATAAATTTAAACGAATTTTATATTTCATAGAAAGCTGCCAGATCAAAGTGAATACATACACCTACGAACAATTGGTTGGCCCCAAAATGTTAAAAATCAGTAAATAATTGTTTATGTTGACTTTGTCTAATTGGAGTATAAAGCTAGTGTGACACGATACTAAATTTCACAGAAAATTCTGTAAAAATGACAAAGACAGACTATGATCCTGATCGTTCATTGGTCCTGATCCAGGGTATCTCTCATTTTCAAACAAATTTTCTACAAAATTTAGCATCGTGTCAAACTAGCTTAAAGAATAAAATATGAACCTTGAAAATTATGAGGCTTTTTAATGTAAAATACTATTTACTATTTAATGTAAAAATAGCTATTTATGCACCAAGGGCGTTACAACGATGATTACGCCCGGAGAACGATGAATCCAGCTCGAGGGCTTTAGCCCGAGAGATGGATATCGTTCGATGGGCGTAATCGTTCGGTGACGCCGTGGTGCATACAAGATTTTATTTTTCACTATACGTGTTCTTAAAAAAAAGGCATATTTGCAATTTTGAATTGATGAGGGCGTTATGAATTCATTACGCTCGCTTATTCTTATTACGCCCTGTATTATTCCGCGGTTGTTATGGACATGTTTGCGTATTTCGTATCCTAGGAGTTATCATGCAACATGCAATTATACTAAAGTGAAAAATAAAACTATTTACAATATGTGATGATAAACAATAATTCATATTGACAACATTTTTTTTTAACTTTTTGGTCGTATTTTAACCGGACAATGGATTGGCCCTAAACAGACATTCAATACTTTCTTTATGGCATAACCATTGAGATGTAACACGGATTGGCAACACTTCGACATTGATTTCAATTCTAGGCCTGGGTAAGTTGGTCCATAATTCTTGGACGGCCTCAAAAATTTCATTTTTTGTTTTGTATTTTTTCTTTTTAAAACACGTTCAATTTCACCCCATAGGTTTTCTATAGGGTTCAAAGCAGGTGATTGAGCTGGCCAAAGTAGAACCTGGATATCGCTACTATTTATCAATCGTGTTGAAACTGCCATTTTTCGTGGTGGTGGCATTATTGTTCGCTTCAAACAAGTGGTAACCATGGTTATACCAACAACCAACGTGCTCGCTTGATAAAAAAAAATATAAGTCGCAAAATTTAACTCAATTCCTTCCTTGCTAAGACTATTGTATTGGCGCCAATCAAATTATCCGGTCAAAATAAAACCAACAAATTTAAAATTTTTGTTGTCAATGCGAATTATAGTTTATCACGTGTTATAAATACATAGTTACTTGACTTTAAAAAGCCTTTTTAGGGTATTTGGTAATTGTTCACTTTAACTACTTCTGGAATTTTCGCGTTTTTTCTGGCTAGACAGCTTCAGGACGTCCTCCTAGGTCGTGTCCCACCATTCAAACCTTGTGCAAATGCCTTTTTTTTTCTCTTGTTGTGTTTCAAGGTCGCGTCAAAGTTGCGCCAAGTCTTAGTATAACTAAAGGGTAAGGAAAATTTTCATTTGCACAAGGTTTGACTGGTGGGAAACGATGTAGGAGGACGTCCTAAGGCTGTCTAGCCAGAAAAAACGCGAAAATTCCAGAAGTAGTTAAAGTGAACAATTACCGGGTATTTTATTCTTTTTACTTCAACTATACAAAGTCAACATAAACAATTGCTTGTTAATTTTTAACATTTTGGGGCCAATCAGTTATTCCCTAGCGTATGCCATAATTTTCAGATAAATACACTAAACATATAGAACGCACTATTAAACAACAGTTTAAAAATACCGATGCAATTTCGGAATAAATCACCTGATGTGTGTGATACGTGTACACAGTAATTAAATACTGAAGTAAATCTCTATCAATTAGACACTTCCTCTAATATACGTGTAAACAAGTTTTAAAAGGTAAATTGAGCACTTACAATAAATACTGCCAAAATAAACTAGGTTGTTGATGATATGGATGTTTACAAGGCGATTAGTATCTGAGTTCACCGTCAAAACTTTCTTCCAGGCTGTCACATGTTTAGTGTTTTCATTTCTTTATTGTTTCACTTAATCCTGCTCGAAGAAAAGAAAAATTAAAAGTTGCCCAGAGAAATTTAATTTTAGTTGAGCAAACTTCCCTTCTAAACTAGGAACATCAAAAACTACCCTCTAATCTAAAATCTCTCTGTAACGTCACAAACTCCGAGATGTGAAGTGTTGAAAATACGATTAAACTAATTAAATGTACACAAACGCACATTCATAATAATTTATCCGTTGCATTGTTGACGACGGCTCACTTTCAGTTTTCATTTGACGCTAAATATAAACTGGGAAAAATTATACGAAATCAACAGACATATCATAATATCCAATGTAAACAAACAATAAATGTTAACATGACGAAATAAAGAATCAGCTTTTGTCCGAATTTTGACAGATCGCGAATAGGTACCGGCGCTATTGTACACTCAGACGTATTTTTTTCCACCGGTCACGTTATTTGTTGTATGGACAAGCTTTTACACAACTGACAAGCTGAAAAAGCTATCGATTAACCACGTCACTCCCATTAACTGACGCCGCATTTAGACAACTCCCGTTTTTGTGTTGTTGCTCTAAACTGCCTCGAATGTAACAAAATGCCGTCCATGGATTTATCGACGTCGGACCACACAAATAATTGCACGTTAAACAATCGTAATGTTCAAGGTGAATCTTGTGATAACACAAGTGCTAATTGAGAAATAATTTATCAAAAATTTGTATATCTACTGTGATTAGCCCGATATCTATAAAATGTTGGGTAAATCGAATAAGAGGGACAAATATTTTATTTAGTAATTACATCTTCGTGTTCAGAAATTTGTCTTTGATCGACGAAACCGTTTTCACCGAATGTAAATTATTCAGTACCAATTCTGCCACGGACCTGTACGATAATAAAGTTGTTTTTCCTCATTTCGAGTCGGTCATCCACAATGGCCGGCAAGAAAATAGACACAGTGCTGATTCTAGTGATGCAAATTGTTCTCATAATACTGTTTGTGATTTTTGCGGCATACGATGACGACTACGAACAAAATTCGTACCCGAGTAAGAACCACATTCTTAAATAAGTACAGTTAGGGACACGAAATTTCGGGCATCATTTTTCTGTCACTACAAAAAATTGCGATGTAAATCACTCTGTACCTACTGTCAACGTGACATTCAAAAGTCAAATTTTGAATTCTGTGCACGTCAATCGCATGTCAATCAAAATCGTCGCAAACGGTAAAATTGAGGTTAATAGTGTAACGCCTATTTTACATTTTTTGATAGTATATTGACAATGATGCCCGAAATTCCGTGTCCCTAACTGTACCACCGCCATGGGTATCCAAAAATTAATACAAATACAAACACTTCAAACGTGTTAAATATTTATTTTATTTTGCACCTTTAACGGTATAATACTCAAACGGGTTTCGAAAAGGAGTTCTTTTCGATACCGGTTTCAGGAACATTTACTTAAATTTTTAATGTTGGCAGCGATTCACAGTGAGTAGTTGGTAGATGACACTTTAAATCTAATTTGCAATTGTTCGTCTAGTTACCAGTGTTACCAACTCTTTATATCTGCCAAATAAATGTTCCTAGAATTATGTTTTGAACTTTTTTTAAATTTTTATAATTGATAGGAGCAAAATAGAAAAAACATTGTATTACACTCGTTTTATAAGGCATTTTGTCGCACTTGTTTGCTTTATAGCACTCCTCGCTGCGCTCGTCTAAAAAACGCGTGCCATAAAAGGGTGCCTTTCTAAACTCGTATAATAAATTACTATTATTTAAGGATGAACTGGAGTAACAATCTCAGCAAAAAGTTGCGGAATTCTTATAATGCTATGAAACGTTTATTACGAGGAATTAATATTTGAAAAAAAAGTTTTTAATTTTTGGAAATGAATTGTAATCAGTTGCAAGTAAATTTTGTGTTTATTTTCTTGATATTTATATAATTACTTACATGTGATTTTACAATCCTTTGACTAAGACTGTACATAAAAGTAAACAGAAGCACACTGAATTCAATTTTCATTGCATTTCTGTCAAAGTTCTGAACGTAACTGTAGTAAAACGTGCGATATGGGTGTAATTTTGCATACCGACATCAATTATATGCATTTTGTTCACTTTTTATTGAAATTAAAACGGGTACATAACCTCAAAAACCGTGTTTTTCCACATATAATTAGCGATTACATGGAAAATCCTCGACCAACTTTTTTTGTAAATTCATTAGAAAATTCTACGATATCGATACTTTATGTGTGAAAAATTTAAGAAAAATTAGCCATTTTGAAATATGTTTTTTATCAATTTATATACGAGCATTGATCGATTTGTCATAAGAACGCGTGTAAAATATCCCGAAACTTTAGAAGGTAATAATTTTAAAATTCCTCGATCAAATTTTTTTAAATTTGGCACAGTACTTTAGCATGGATAGAAGGACTATTGTACCAATTTTGAGCAATTTTCGCCATTTTTCAATGTTACTCCAGTTCATCCTTAAGAAATGTTTACCCATGATAGTCGAGTTTTTCCATTAATTTTATTTGTGAATTATTTATATAATTTTATCTAATCCCGTGGGATAAATGGCACTTATCCCACTCATTTGAGTGGAATAAGGAACTTCATTACCGGACGCATTTCATTACTCCACTCAGTGGGATAAGTGAGCTTCATTACCCCACTCAGTGGGATAAGGAAGTCATTATTCCACTGAGTGGTGTAATGAAACTGGCGGAAATAAATAAGATTTACCTTTTTTTTTTAATTCGGGGCGGTCTTAGATAAAATTTTGTACATAACACGTGGGCTAAAGCATATTACAGGAAACTCATGTGATTACAGATGGACTCGGGCTAACGCCCTCGTTATCTGCAATCTTCACACTCGAATCCTGTAATATTGCTTTTATCCCACTAATTGTGTAAATAACTATTACAGTGTTTACTGTATGATTGTACTCTCGTTTGTGTCACCTTTGAATGGCAAATCCTATATTTTGCATTAAAATGGAAAAACGTGCATTCAGGGGCAAAGGTTATTTCTTTGTTGGGTGAACTGGCAGTAGAATTAGTTTTCAAACGGGTACCTACCTACCTTCAGTAACACTTGCCCGTAAAAAGTTATTTTGTGTAAAAAATGCGTCGGCTCGTCGAATACGCTTGCAAACGTGCATCCTCGACCACTTCAAACAACCCCCACATTCAAAAGATCCAGCGTCTCAAATTAGCCCTCATCGTGGTTTTCCTGCAGCTCGCAGTCTCAGTATTGTTCGTGAATTTTTGTGAATATTCGGTGGAAGCCGACGCAGCTGACACTAGAAATTCCCTGAATCCGGTCTTTGGCGGTTTCAAAAAGAATCAGAAATTAAACGGCGACTACAAACGTGAAATTTTAACATTGTAATGTGAAAATCGATGTCTGATTTATGTTTCAGTGTTTCAGGACGTTCACGTGATGATTTTCATTGGTTTCGGATTTCTTATGACATTTTTACGGCGATATGGTTACAGTGCTGTCGGGTTTAATTTTTTATTGGGTGCTTTGATTATCCAATGGGCTTTGCTTTGTCAGGGATTTTACCAGCTCAATGAGAATAATAAAATGGAACTCGGAATTGGAAGGTGGATTTTATCCTCTTTTTATAATTCGATTTAAAATTTTGTTATTTACGTTGATTTCAGCTTATTTAAGGCGGATATCGCCGCTGCCACTGTGCTGATATCGATGGGGGCGGTATTGGGGCGCACATCTTATATGCAACTCCTCATCATGGGAATCGCAGAGATTGCAGTTTTTTCAGCCAACTCGTTTTTGGGATCGGACGTATTTCAGGTAAACTCCATTTAATACCGACTTTTTTTATTCGAAACCGCAATAACGAACACACAAACACCGCTTTTTCAACTGCACTTTTGCGGTGAATTTATTTCTGCAAAACGAAAAAATAAAACTCCATCGACAACAATTTGTTTCGGTCAATTATCGCAAAATTCTACAACTGTTTGCGCATTTCAGCTTGAATTTGTAATCAGTCCCGATATTATAAAAATTTGATCATTTCAACAACCATAACTCTCTAATCTAGTACTAACACCGATACGGTCCTAGTATTGTCAAAATAACAGAACCAGTAAAAGTGTAATGGTTATAAACTTATAAAACTATACAGAGTGATCAACAAGAGAACAAATCAAGAGTGCTACCTCATCTTTTGTTTTGTCGAAATGTCTGTCTTAGCGTAATCGTACACATACAGAATGTTTAAAAAATGCCGCACTAAAGCTATAGTACAGTGTTCAGAAGAATCTAGTAAGTGAGGTAAAAATAATTTGGCAATTGCTTGCACTTACCAGTTAGCTTTAAAAAATTGAAATAGTTTCATCGATTTTTGCATAACTTTCGATAATTAAAAGAGGTAAATCGCATTTATATTGAAGACCACAGAGATTGGGTTAAAAAAATTTAATCACCCTTCTATTCTACATACTTTTGTTGCATTTTTGGGTGTTATTTAGTAAATCACAACTAACACCGTTTAAAGATCTTTACAAAAACTCCCATTGTGCAGAGAAATGAAGACCAAGAATGTTTTAAATATCACCTATCAAATGGTTCTGAACACCGTTCAATAATTTTAGTGCGGCATTTTTTAAACACCTGTATGTATACTTTCTATACAGTCGTTTTATTGGTTGCCTACCTCTCGAAAAATCTATTATTAATTAATTAATTATTAATAATTACTGCTTTATCTTCACTGGTAAAACTCATTTTACCATTTATTCAGGGATAATTGTTGCTTACAATTACAATAAACGTCCGTAAACTTTGCAGAATTCGAAAACTTCAACTTCAACTTCAAAACCGTTGCTTTAAAACTGACGTTTGTTTGACATTTCACCGAAAAATCTGCTTACCAGTGGCGTCACATTTGACAATAAAGCTGGTAAATTACTCATTCTTATGAACGTAAAATGTTGCTCTTCGTCTAAAATTCGGAGCCATGATTTATTATAAATAAAGTAGCGTTTGAGACCACAAATTGTCTACGCCTATGCACTGAACGCTTATTTGTATAGGATACTCACTGTTTAAAAAACGGGTTAGGTATGTAAGATACATACATGCATTGCCACAAGCTAGTCTTTATAGGTTTTTTTTCCATTTTTTATATGTCAGAATGTAATAAAAAATATGGACTTATAAGATTGAATCAATTTATGAAAATATGTACATATTCCAGTGTTGTGAACGTTACGAACACAGTCCCATAATTCAATATCATCCGGTTCATTCATTGAAGTAATATTGACACAGTGGTGGTACTGTATTTGGTATTGTTCGTTAAGAGCAATTCAAAATAAACACTTCATTCTGCTACTCCATTTGCCAACTTCATAATCGGACAAAACCTCGAACTACAGTAACTTAAAAATACAGTGGAAATCACACAACATTTAACTTTATGCTAAGAATTTTGTTGTCAAAATTCAATAAAATGTCGCTCAGTTTATTTGGAAAAACAGCGTGCTTAAAATCAAATTATTAGTAAGAAATACCTAATCTGGTATTAAATATTTTTATAGATTGATATTTTTTTAAATTTTAGCCAACACAACACGATGTTGGAACTAAATATTGTTATTTATTATTCTTTAAACCACAGTTCCAAACGCTTGCATATTAAAAATTTTATGAACACATAAATTTCACACATTTACCATCCAAGTTGCCTTCATTGTCATTTTCACCAAATATAAATTCATGCCGATATAATACAGGGCTCCAGTCGTGCCAACTAAAGTAGAACAAGTCAAAAACGTAGTCCGTAACTAAACTCACGTCGTTCCAACTGATCAACAGTTCAACACTTCCATTTTTTCAATCAACTTAGGAGCTGACGTAGCAGAACTTTTCGAATGTTCAATTTCAGTGATGTCAATTTTAAACTTCTTGCAAAACAATCCGCTGAGCCACCTACAACACTTTAAACTTTAAAATCGATATGCCAAAAATTAGTTAAGTGTCACGAACAATTATTCACGGTAGAAGTGGAGGTTTTTAATAAAAAAAAAATTACGAAACATTTTTAAGAATTCATTCTTGTTTTCTGTTAAAATTAAGATACAGCAATGAAAAATGACATAAAATGCATTCACGTTGTTGCTTTAATTTGGTAGTAAAGCTGTCTGTTGAATTAGGTTATGTTTTTGAGTTTTTCTAAGTTTTAGGTTATAAATAGCCTCAAAGTCTAGTGCATTGTTGTCAGTTTTACTAGTTTGCAATAGAAGAATACACAGACATCGCGGGAAATTCAGCAACATGTCACGTTCATTTTGGTAGGTCCGCATGTCAGGTATTTTAGTGACGGAAATCAAACAGTGTGCCCAACATTAAAAAATAAATCATGGCCCCCCATTATGCCACAATAACGTCAACGTGAACGGTGTTTCTACGGGGTGATCAAGAATGACTGAGTCTGTTGGTAACAATGAAATTTGGCAAATTTAAAATTTACCCACGAAGATTCATTTTTGTAATAGTATAAACATAACCTGCATAACCAAGAATGTTTTTAATGTAATTTCAAGTTAAAAAATCCGGTCAGTGCGTGGTCAGTGCCAATTACTAGACAAAAATCACCAGTATTTTCAATTGTTTCATTGCCAACAGACTCAGTCATTGTTGATCACGCTGTATTACTAACCTAGTTTCAGCGCTTTCTGATCACTTTTCAATTAAAACGAAATACACAATTCATTTCTGAACAAAAACCTGAATTGTGAACAGATCTCAATCGGTATTTTTGAGTGACGCAGCCATGTTCCCGTATCCCGATCATACCATTGTTAATGCATTTTCCAATGAGTTTCTCTTTGCATTGTGAAAAATAGAGCACGATCCAATCGTCGATACAACTCGAACAACTAACTTTACAACTAAGTATTCCAGAAAAACGTTATAAACATGAGCACATAAAATCGCCCTGGTCAGCGTAAAATACCGATGTACCTGTGTTTTATACATCACGTGTTGCAATCGAGATTCTTAATATAATCAAGAGACCGCTTCAGCTTCACGCCATTTTTATTTTTATTTTAATTACAAAGACATTTATCGTCGGAAGTGACATTTGACATGTAGTTTTCACCTTTCACCCTGTTTGTTTTAACTGGGGATAAAATTAATTTTATTTTGTTAACTAGTAGCGAGGGATCAAGTTAATTTGTGTATTTGAATCCGGATGTCTTTTGCGATTGATATGTTGAGATCCAACCTGTGTTTTTCAAGCTGTCTTTATTGAAGCGTGGAGTTCAAGTAACGACATACGATTTCGGATTCATGGATAAGTCGATTACAAATTAATTTGATCGCTCTTTATTATTCAATCACCCGTTAATGTGACATCAAGGTAGTGCTAATGGTAGACTCATAACGGACACTTTACATCACTGGTTTAAACGTGAATTTTTAAATGTCCGTCAACTTTGTCACTCCCGTTTCAGGATCGCGTACGAAATTAATAAAAAGTGGAACACTGAATCATTGAATTTGCAGTTTGATGTGTCAAGCTATCGATTCATATCAGGCCATTACAACATTTTAAAATTTTACAATAATCGGAACTTCGCGACCAATTGGCAACACGGTAGCGCTTTGAATTTTTATCATCTCTATAATGAGAAAAACTAATAGTTCTACTTTTGGTAATTTAAAAAAGTGCAACTCCAAACTGACACTGACAATCACGAATACCACACAGGAAAAATAAAAAATAAAAATTAGTAGATTCTAGGATTTGGGATATTTGATATCACCATCAACTACAATAAGATATTTAAAAATGATAATTATGTAGCTACAAGTTGAAATAGCATGATTAAAAACGGCAGTCAAAGCGGAATTGTTTCACAGTTATTGCCTAATTGTTTTTGTGAGTTTGCCATCATGTTCAGAGATGGAAATAATAGAATCATTTGAAAATAAATCACCACATCGCGATGACGCCGTATTTTCTTATGCCTCATAAATCCCTAAGAGCCATGACATACTCCAGCGCTTTATTCTTTTGTCTGAAATCGTATCAGAGTATCTGGTGCATGTTTTACTTATTTCCTCGACTGATTTTAGGTAGCTGACGCAGGAGGATCCATGTTTGTCCATGCCTTCGGTGCATATTTCGGTTTGGCAGTGAGCTACATCATCGAGTTGAGGAAAGGAAAACAGATCGAGAATTCATTAGAAGAGGCAAGATACACGTCCGACATCTTCGCAATGATCGGTAAACTCGTTCCGTCAAAAAACATCTCCCACGATAATTGTCTTTCTCAGGAACAATATTCTTGTGGTTGTTCTGGCCCAGCTTCAACGCAATCGAAGCAACCGGAGACGGCCAACAAAGAGCCGTTATTAACACATATTTATCTCTAGCGGCATGTTGCGTCACGACTTTTGCCGTCTCATTAATTTTAAGCGAGCACCATAAATTCGACATGGTGCACATCCAAAATTCCACCCTCGCCGGGGGCGTCGCCGTGGGTACCAGCGCCAACTTGATGCTGCAACCCTACGGAGCGGTGCTCGTGGGGGCGGCTGCGGGCTTGATATCCGTCGCCGGCTACACCAAGCTGACAGTGAGTTAATAATTGCAGAGCGGATCCCCGACTAAACTATGAAATTTCAGCCCTGGTTGAGTGCGAACTTAGGAATTCGAGATACTTGCGGTGTTCATAACCTTCACGGCATTCCTGGGGTATTAGCGGGTTTAATTGGGGCATTTATGGCTGGAATAGCTTCGGAATCGATTTATTGCAAAACCCTCTACGAGATATACCCCGCCAGGGCCGATGCCAACATGACCGCCACGGCCGAGTACAATTTCCTCAAGCCGGGCCTGGGAAGGACCGCCGGGGAGCAAGCCGGATACCAGATCCTGGCACTCGTTGTAACCGTCGTTTTGGCCATCGTGTCCGGGATACTCACAGGTGGGAGTCGCAATACGAAACTCGCTCTGGGTTACTGTTAATTGTTTAGGTCTGATTGTAATGCTGGAGTTTTCTTTGCCGTTAAAAGAAAAACTCTTTGACGACGAGCTGGCGTGGCGACTGCCAGACAATGAGATAAGTGATGTTCCGTTGTTCACTTTTAAACCGCTGATTAAGAGTGACTACAGTTCTTACAAAAGGGTATTGTTCAGTAAATAATGCCACGTCTCACTGCTCTAGATTTAGACTAGCAATGGCCACCAAAGCGGCGATAACTGTACATGTACAGCACCCACACCCTACAATTTACTTTCCCCCACGTTATGTAAATACGAGTCAATTATACCTATTTAGCTAACACACGGAATTATAGTGGTCGAGCAAAGTCTGTCCAATCTGGGGCTGGAAATCAAAAGGCAATTGCGCTTATTAAAAAAGAAAAGAATCAATTTTCTTATTAAAAACACACACACAACGATTTCTTTCATCCATTGGAAAAGCTATTAATATTTATACAGGGTATTTCAGGAGTGATAATGAGCACGGCGGAATTGAAAATGCAACCCACAATACATTTCCAAAGTTAACGTGGCTATTTTCATTAATAAAATTATGAATCCATGATGGCTTAGCTTCCAATAATTTTATTTGTCACATTTGACATTTACAAAAAAGTTAAAATAAGACGATTAAAATGTATTCGAACGGTGAGAAAACAGGCATGATCTTGATTTATGACGAATAATAAAAATGTTTCTGCCGTTGCACGTACTATTGGGAGCACAGGCAGACTTGAAATTTGACTGATATAAGATGTGAAATAGGCTTTAGGTGCTAGACGTATTAATAACCTCATTTTAATATCCATTATCATTTTGACAAATTGCGTTCATCAATTGTGAAAAGTTGTAAGTGCTTAGATGTTTTTTTCCGAAAACTGAACAGTCTTTTATTAAACTTTGGAAAAAAATAACTAAAATGTAAAATAATTGTGACAAGTTTATTTTGAAATTCAGTCAAAATTAATTATGACATTCATGACAATAAAGCATTGGGTTTTTTTAAATGACAATTAAATTTCTCCCCGAAATTCCATGCTCCCAATAGTAAATGCAGACAATTAACATTTTCCCAAAAACTCTTCGTTCTTTTACAATTTTATTTAACCAAGCAAACGGAATTTATGTCAAAATTTAGGAAATTGCACAGGTAACTATGTTTTATATTTTTTAAATAAAAAAACAAATATATCCAAGTCAATTGTGCAAGTGTATTGTGGATTGCATTTTCTATTCCGTCGGGCTCATTATCACTCGTGAAATCCTGTATATAGTGAAAAATTTTTTATAAACACTTGTCAATGTCAAAATTAAGTAAAAAAACACTCTGTACCACCTTAAAATGTGCGCATGTGGACCAGCTGTATAATAATTTGACACCAAATCATAGTTGAGATTATGTTCACTTCACTTTCCGTACCTTTTTTCCGCGAATTCATTTTCAAAACAAATTTAATGAGAAATCAGCAGTAATCTTTTTCGAATTTGAAATAAACTCTCGCTCGTCAGGGCGCAGGCTCAGTTACATTTAAAAAATGTTGACATGAAAATCACTGTTTCGCTCATACCAACATGACAACGTTTTGACAATTGTTTATTAAAAAATTTCAATTATACCTGTTGGTTTTACTATTTGTTCACCCCCTTGTGTAAATTTTACAAAATTGCGTAAGCTATGTTTCGGAGACATTCTAATCGAGGTTGCCGCCATCAAAGCGTGTCAAATATCAAAAATGTCAAATGAAATAAGATTGTGTAAACATGAAATCCCAAATATTTTTTATACAAAGTGCACTTACACCAAATTAAAATCTATAGATGTGATTTCCGTAATTCTCTAATGTACCATAAAATATGGTTGCTTGTCACCTCAGAGGTCAAATTTAGATCAAAGCTGCATGTCCCATAAAGTAGAAAGTACTCAGAGGTAACTCTGACAATTTTACTATTTATTTAATGGACGATAGTGGTAAGCTGTAGTTTATAACATCTTTGAAAACAGCGTTCTTGTGAATGCTTCAACAGAGCAACGTAATTACACAAACTGCGTCCTGTACAGCACTGCGACTGATCCCAAATTAAGTTAATTACTTTGAGAATACAGTGTTCTTGAAATACATGTAGTCACAAAATAATTTTGAGCTGTTGGGGAGCTCGAAAACGTTCAGCAAATCTTTTTTTAACTACATAATGGGGCGTATTCTATAATTTTTAAAGGGTCTTTTAAAATTTAAAATTTCAAGCCCTGATTAGTCATTGCTATGACAACTTAATTTAATTGCCTTTAAAATTTAGCGGAGCAGTTACAGCCCTTTCACAATGACGTTAACGTTACGTCGATGTTAAAACGTTAATGTTAACGTTAGATCTAATTACATGTATTTTAGTATTTTTTTTTATTATTATTTCCGTTGGCTAATGTTAGAATGTAACGTTAAGAATCCAGAACATTTCTGGGTCTAACGTTAACGCTAACAATATCATCTAACATTAACTTTTATCATAACGCCATGCCATTGTGAACGGTCTACACTGAAATACATGTAATTTTGAATTTCTAGATCTAACGTTAACATTAACGTTTTAACATCGACGTAACGTTAACGCCATTGTGAATGGGCCTTTACAGAATACGCCCCACTATCTGAAATGGTGGGGATAAATTAACCTTTTCACCCCACCCCTATTCACAGTAGTTATTAACTCAGTAGCGTACTGTAGGTACAGTTCTATTCAGAAAAAAAGCGTACAAGTAGTGAACCCAATTTTGGCTAAATTGTCATATTATAAACCTATCTTTTAATTGTTGTTACTTAGAAACCTGAAACTAAACATCTGCTGATAGCTGGATTTTATCGATGTATTTTTCAGAGATTTTAAAGTGTGTAAATTTTTTGCCTTATTTTAGGCAAGCATTACCAAATACATACTTACTACAAACACAACTCAAACTTTTATTCATAAATTTATAGAAAAATTTAAAGATTTATAGAGTTTATAAAAGCAATTTTCACACATTTGACATACAAAATGTCAGAAATACGTTTTCTTGGAAACGATTAAATTAATTGTCCCATTTACAGTAGCCCTTAATACGTGTATGCTTTTTTTTTTAATAGAAGTGTACATTTCCAACAATTTTTAAGTTATTTTTTTATATCGAAAGCAAAGGTTTTTATTTTAAAAATTTGTTGTTAATTGACTTCTACACAACGTCACATGTATACATGCTTCAAAAACCTCCTGTACAATCACAATTTTTTAAATATTTTTCGGTTTGCTGTTTGACTCTGGTCAACAGAGAAACGGTTACAGGCAGTGGAAGTGTGATTTCTTTAGATTTTTCACCAGAAAAGTTACTAGCCGTTGACAAATGACAGTAATGACACGAACCCGAGCGACTGGCCCCCGCTTCTAACCTCCTAATGATACGCTTTTGCTCAAAATTTGTTTATAGTCTGTATAGTCTGTAGTTGATAATAATGAATGCTGAATCGTTAGAATCCTTCAGAAACTCATTGTGGCAACGAAAAATTGCTTCAAATTCTCGTGCAGTTAAATCAGCCTTTCGTTAGTATGAAAAATATTGTTTTAGAGTGTCACGTATTTTGAAATCAGCAGAAAACTCACAAAGAACACAACTTTCACTTATGAAGTTTTGAAAGAATGGTTGGCCACCATAACTGCCAAACTGAAATCAGCTTTCCATAGTCGCCTAAGATACACATTTATAATGAATTAAGTACAGTGTGGAATAAAATGATTTACATCTAGTTACCTTTGCATTACCCTTGTAAAAATACGAAATGCCGCTCTACAAAAAAAAAGCCTAATCTCAAAATATTCTAAAATTCCAAATGTGATTTATTGCGAAGGGATGATATAAATGCAAAGTAGAGATTGAAATTAAAAAGGAGCTAACAAAAGCAAGTCACAGCTAGTGTTGAAAGTGGCCACCAACGTTTGTTAATTCAATTTAGTAAATTGTAACAATTGTCAATTCGATTGATGACATTTATTGACAGAACTAATAGTTCGGCCCTTCAAAAAAAAAAGTAGAGCGGTACAGGAAAATTTACATGTGCAAAAATTCCAAAGGTAACTAGATGTAAATCATTTTATTCCACACTGTATAGTATACACAGAGTTATTCTAAATGATTGTAGTCGAAGTAGGCGTGAAAACTGAATGTAAAATTTATGGTTGCCGCTCCACATTAAAAACATCAAAATGATGTGAATAAGTGAGTACTATGGCGAGCATGGAATTTCGGGCAGTAATTTACATGTCATTTAAAAAAACCCAATGTAGTCTAAGCTTTATTGTCATAAATGTCATGTCATAATAATTAATTTTGACGGAACTTCAAAATAAACTGTCACAATTATGCACAATTATTTTACATTTTAGTTATTGATTTCCAAAGTTTAATAAAAAAGACGGTTTAGTTCTCAGAAAATCACATCTAAGCAATTTGCAGCTTTTCAGAATTGATGAATGCAATTTGCAAAATGATATGAGACAATTGTTGATATTAAGATTAGGTTATTAATACGTCTAGCACCTAAAGCCTATTTCACATTTTATATCAGTCAAATTTCAAGTCTGCCCGAAATTACGTGCTCCCAATAGTACACACCGTTCACACACGGGAGTTAAATTATGTGCAAAACAACTCAATCGTTAATTTAACAAAAATAAATAAAAATCTCATCACCGCACTTTTCACCTAAAAAATGACAGTGACAGCGACAAAACTGACAGTTCACATGAAAGCGGCAAAAATGTAATAACATGAGCATGGCCTACTTCGACTACAATCATTTAGAATAACCCTGTACATAATTTAACTTTGAATGAACGGCTGCAGTATTTTTTAATTGTGACACGCTTACCAAACCCAAAATATCAAATAATATAATGCTATTTGTTTATAACATTTTTTAACTTTTTTAATAACCAGAATTCATAAGATTATTTTCTAATTGTAGGGTGTCTACTGAGATTATTAAATCTCGGTGCAATTTCCAGCGAAAACTTTTACGACGACGCCATCTCCTGGACTCTGCCCGAACACATCACACCCACCAACAAGGACACTTCCACCAAATGTCACTTCGACAATCCTAGTTTTGAACCGACAGATACGAACACGAACGGAACAAACATTACAGATGTTTGCAGCTAACAAAAACAGAAAACATCATTTTTATTGTTTTCAACCGTCATTTTCTGTTCCCTACTCCAGAAATTATCTTCATACTTATTTTGGCAAAACCCTTGAAAGTTGGCAGGTTTATAAATAAAGAATGTCTTTTCGTATATTTTTTAAACAACATTTTTATAAATCAGCATTCCAGTTTACCGACGATACACTATTCCCAGCGAATTTCGATTTAGCTCTCGAACAATCTCAACAGTCTCCTCGTCCAGTTTCCACTCTTCTTCCTCTACTACGGGGTCATCTCGATGCATCTGACTTATCAAACCATCAGTGTCTACCGCATCATGTACTTCTTTGTAACGACATCGTATCAAAAGTGTTACAATGAGTACAATAAACAAGGTCAAAAATCCATATACCCAATAGATCTGAGTACTTGGAGGTGGTACTATTTCAAATTTCTCCCATTTGGTCATCTCACCAGGACCAGCCAGAGAAACAGCTTGTACTCTTAAAGCGTAGGTACCTGGATCTAGTCCCAAAATTTGGTATTCAAACCCTTTAAACTGGTACTCTTCGCTTGTGACACATTTCAACACGGAATCCTTCACTTCTTGCCTTTTGTATTCGACGTGATAGGCCACCACCAATGAACTGGGATCTTCAGGTTCAGTCCAAACCACTACTACGTCTTTATCTTCCACTCTGACAACCACAGATGTAACCACGTCTGCTTGTTCATTTTTTGAAGTTCTTGCGCTTACCATTTCAGCGGCACTACACAGTTCGCTGTCAGTTTGATTGTTACACGCTTTCAAAAAAAATGCATACATGGTGAATTGTGATAGATTGTCAATTAGGTACTCTGTAGTTTTCCCTGGAATACTAATCTCCCTCTCAGTTGTATCTGACTCGATCGACCTTTTACTAATCCTAAATGGACTAGCATCGTTTACAGTGTTGTAGACAGTTCTTTTACAAAATGGCATTTCTCCAATACATACTTCGTCTTTGACAAACACCGAAACAGTCTCAGTCAGTTTAACGGGATTACAAGCGCAGCTCTCCTTGTGAGGGTAAATGCAATAGTTTCTTTGTTCTATCATAGCTAAATCATCTTCCAGCGTGAATATTGCTAAGCTGTAGTAGCTTAATTCTCCGCTGAGACTGTTTGGAGGTTTCCATCGCAGAACAATAGACGTGTCGTTTATGGGTATTGCTTCGAAATTTCTGGGTCCAGACGGTGCATCTGCAGCAGTTTCAAAAAAATGCAAAGATGTTTCTTCATTCTCAAGCGACCTCAAGTATGTTTTAATGTAATAAGCATATTGAGAATATGCAAATAGATCGAAAAGTTCCACAGTGTTGTTGTACGTAAACACGCTGCTCCATCCTTCACCTTCACAACCATCTTTAACTTCTAGTATTGTGGCATTCTCTCTTATTTCACTAACTTGGATGTAAAAAATCGTGAAACCGACAATGTTTTCTTCATCGGTAACAGTCCACGAGAGTATTATACTGTACGAAGTGACTTCTTCAACGATAATGTCCAAACTTGTGACGTTGCAAGGTGTCTGATAACCATTGTTATGTGCCTGAATCATGGATTTGGGTCTTGCCTTGTTACCAAATCTTGTCCGGTTAGTTAATTTGTCGATCTCGACTGAACACAAATACGGATTATCTTGAATAATCATTTCACCTTCTTCGATTGTTAAAGTGAAGTTGTCTTTAAAATTCCAAAATCTTTGAAGATTTGGATTTTGTACCACAAAAAACGCATAATAGTTGCTCCACAGTTTCTCACCTTGGATAACTCTCAGACTTTTGAAAAAATCCAACGAAATAACCGCGTTCGATCTGACAATTTTTAGATATTCCGAAATACTGATGATCATTCCTAACGATTCTTCGAATTGTTGCGGATCGAAGTAACATCCCGATGTGGCGATCTCTAAAGAGCCGTTGATGTGAGTGCACCCCACCATGTGCGTTAAATCATTCAAACTATTAATCTTCAACCCCTGACACAGTTTTGTGGTGGAAAATACGCAAATTCCTTGTGCGTTCCTTTTGGAACCTGAATCGCAGCTCGGAACACATGTGTTGTTGAAAACTGTCCAACTTCCATTTTTATTAGTGCAGTCTTTTACTTCTAGGCACTGGTTTGAGTAGTTGTCTGTCACTCTGAAAATAACAGGTCAACAAGCGTCTAAAATTTTAACTAAAATTACTTTGAGGGCGGACACTTCTTAACGCAAGTGTTACTGTTGTTAAAGTACTTGCATAAGTTACAATGACTGGACGAGTGGGGTTTTGTGCAGCCTATACATGACGGATCGCATTGGCTCCTGGTTATATTTTGACAACGAAAATTGTTCCAACAATGCCCTGAAATTATTAGAAGAATACTCATTACCTTAACTTATTTAACACAATTTGTATGAAAATACTAACCACCGCACTCGTTGAGGCAGAACTCGTCGTCACACGGCGACGAAATATTTGATTTGGTATAATTAAGACTTGAAACGCCAATAGCTTCCCAATTCACAGTGTCCACGTAACAAACATTTGGACACTTGTCGATTTTCACACTTCCGTTCTCTATGTGGCGTAGATTATTTAGACCGATCTATGAAAATTATCATCACTAGGATTTATTTACCTAATTTTTACTAACGAAGCCAGGTTTGAACTTTCTCTCATGCCAGTTAGTGTTCAACGTACCTCTTCAAGATGGGGTAAATCGTACAACACCAGAGCGTATCCAAAAAATAAATCTCTTCCCTTGATGGAAGTAAGATTTGGAAATATTAGGTCCAGTGATGTCAAATGCATCACTCTAAAAATTATTAAGTAATCAGTGATTTCGTACAACTCCGAAAAGCCTCGTTGATAATAATCTGTAACATCTTCGGTTAGTTCCATCAGGACTATCCGTAAGTTGCCTTCAATAACTCGGCAATCGCGAAATTCTGACATGTGTTCAGGACCGTTTCTTATATCTAGTGATTTGCACACTCTACTCTGCACAAGTGTCAACACTGATGCAATTATTGTGGAATATGTAAAAAGCATGGTAATGTATAGATCACTTCGGAGACACTGAACATATCGAGATAAATCTTGAGTCTACGAATTAAAATTTTACTGCATCAAGTATTTTACGGTGGTAGACCTCGAATGAGTTACACCTACTGGGGTCAGAATATCAGACTGGTTGGGTAGAGGTCAAGTTGTGGCGATTAAGTTAGTTATGAGTCTTCAAGTGACATAAAAATTTCATGTGAACTAGTCGTTAATTATTAACGAACAAAGCAGGAACGCGCATTCTGATTTGATAAAAATTATTCGTAGTTCATATTTAAAAAATTCGTAGTTTAACAAACGATTCTTGTTGGATTAAACTGAGCATTATCTAATTAACCAAGTTAACTCTTACAAGATAGAATGCTTTATTTTGCCCTACGGGCTTTCCAATTCCTGGTTACATTTTCTTTAAATATAAAACAGCAATTCCAAAAAAATAAAAATAAACAGTTTTATTCCTATTTCCCACCCCTTTCCTTCTCTGTTCTTTCCCTCCCCTTCGCTTCCTCAAAGCTATTTCGAGATGGTGCGACTCTGCTCTCTCTCCTATTTTGAATTCTTCTACTCTTTCCCATGCTTCTTCGTTCACTATCCCGTAATCTATCACTGTTTCCCCCCTGCTACCTATGTAGGTCTATTCCCTTTCTTCGTCTCCTTGTTAGTTCCCGTTCAATACCTCCCATCCATTTTCTTCGATCCCTCAGTCTCTTCTGCATTTTCCACCTTGTCTTTGGATTTTCTTTTCCCATCCCTCTCTCCTCTTCTCAATTTCTTGCTTCTCTTTCTCCTATTCTCCCGTTGAAGTCTTCTCCCGAGAGTATACGACCTTCCCTGTTTTCTTCGACACGTGTTGTTGTCTTCATTTCTTTACTGTATATTGTTATTATTTTCCACCATTTATTGCCTATATGAACTTTTCTTTCCATGCATCCTTCTTCTTCTCCCTGTTCTTGTTGCTTTTCTTTAATCCCCAGTTTCACTCCTGTTATTATTCCCCCGGTAGCTCTTCCCTTTTTCTTTTCTCTTTTTGCCCCTTGACCTTGCCATTTGTACTCTTTCGGTAGCGACTTTCTCCTTTGTGCTTCTTTTCCGGTTTCTGTTTTCTTTGTCCATTTACCTTTTTATTCACCTTTTCTTCATACCTTTCCTCGCCGGTTCGTCTTCTCCTCTTCTCTCCTTGTTCTAAAAATGTTTCTTCAGTTTCTCTATCTCTCATCCCATATAAACCATTCCCCGTTTGTCTGTATCTTCCTGTATCCTATTTTTATCCTTTTTCTCTATCTCCCTCTTCTTTAGCCACCTCTCTTAACTTCTTTTGTGTTTTCTTTTCTTCGTTTGTCAAATCGTCATCCTTCAACTAACTCTTATTTAGCATAATAATTTTCTTCTGCTCCCAACTTTCTATTTTTGCGAGCATCATTTTATCTTTATTTATTTTAAATGCTTCCTTTACGTTCACTTACACCCCTATCTCCCCTTCTAGCTATTCTTCTCCCCCTCTCTATATTTCCTCTTATTCCCTCTATTCCGGTTATTATAACATTATTCTTCCTCTCCTTCTTTTCTCTTTGTTCCATCTTTTCCCCTATAATTTTCATCCTTTTTATCTAATCTGCCTCCTCCGCCTGACATTTTTCTTCTCTTCCTCTCATCTCCTTTCTCACTGCCGCTAATTCTTTCCTTAGCTGCCCCTTTTCCTCTCTCACTGCCGCTAATTCTTTTCTTAGTACTTTGTTCTCCTCTCTTATTCTCGCCGTATGCTCTCTTATTTTTCTAATCATGGTTTGCAAGTTTTCATTTCCTTATCCATGTGCTTGCTTTTATTCCCTTTTTCGCTCCTACTTGGGGATCTTCCCGTTCTGGAACTCTTTCTGAATGGCTTCGTGCCTTCAGATGTCCTACCCTTTTCTCTTTCTCTCTTGCTGCTTTCTTTCCTTACTTTCGGCATGCCGTCTCTTTCTTGCCCGCTGCCTTCTGCTTATCACCTATCAGTCACTCGTCGCTATTTACGTTAGTAATCTCTGCACTCTTTTCTAAACACGTCTGCTCACTATCGCTGCCAGACCAAGATAAAAATTATTCAAAGTACGGTGCGATCAATTAAAAAATAAATCGAGTCGGCGTGTTACATATGGCAACCCATGCTATAGCATAGGCTCCAAAGCAAACTGGATTTATTTTTTAAATGATCGCTCGGTACTATTTTACTCGTAATGTAATGTTTTGAGTAAAGTAATCTCCGGATTTAAACAATTTACTTTCAAGAATATTTTAAGACTTCAAAATTACTGAACTCATTAGCAGAGCCAATGACAGTAGAGGTCTTGGATTTTCTTATGGGCTATGACGAATATCGATCTCAAGTAGGCGTTACAAACAAACCGGAAAACATTGTTATTCGTTACGTTAGTTACATTTATAGATTGTTCACAGGTTTATCGCTCCGCCTTCGCGCAGATATTTAGAAGGTCACAGCCCGTAAGAGAATCCAACACCTCTACCATAGTACTGACGGGAAAAAAGAAGGTTTTCCATGTACCTAAACATTTTGGGTGTTGGGCTCATGTCGATAGACTCGAATATGACAAACAAATGATTCCTTCACTCGCCATTGTGTGAACAAGAAATACATATAACATTGTAATACCCCAGTTTGAATTCAAATTGCCGCCGCCGAAACAAACACAAGAGGAACTGTTTGGTTCTTTTGTTGAGCACTGTTGGTAGATTTGGATTGCGTACGGTTGGTACATGTAAGACGCGATAGTCAATTTTCAGCTCTCGAAGGGTAGTTATTGCGGTTACGAATCTCGAGTCGTGTATTTTCTTGTGTATTGTCAAGGTAATCAGGGCCGTGCTCCGTAACCGTTCGCCAATCGCGGAGGAGATTACAGGTGCGCACCTCGTGTGTCGCCGACAGTTTGCGTAATTCAGGTAGGATTATCTTACAGGCAACAAGTAGTGTTTAGCGGGTACGTTATTTCGTTTTGTTATTCCGATAAGCTCGTGTGAGGTAGGAATTGATAGAGTGGGTAAATTCTTGAGGGAACGTCGCAATAAAGTTGTCAGGTAGTTAAAATCCGTGGGACAAGTCCATTTTCAAAGTTAGAGAGAGTAAGGGGTGAACCGTGGAAATCAGTTGGTCGCGTCCAGGCTTTAAAATCAGAGTTATTTAGCGGCGAACAGTTAGAAATACTTTGAGCAAGTCCATTTTCCGTTCGTTTCGTTCCGACAAAACAAACAAAAAGAAAGGGAACTATTACTTTCTACACTCCTCTAGAGGTTGATAGACAAATTGTGTTAGTGTGTATTTTTCTTGTTATGTCATGTAAAGTCGCACCGCTGAATATTTTATGTATCATGTGATCGGGTGTGATATCAATCAGCACTGTAGATGAAAACGAGAATAAATACAGGCGTCCTCCCACCGATTTATGCATTTTTATTTCGAAGTTTGTCCACCCTGCAGGTCCGCCATTTGCATTCCGAGCTAGTCTGCCGTCATTTTGTACAAAACACAATGTAGGGGTCCTATTGCTTCGATGACGATCACGACATGGCCAATTTGTTCAATTTCGCGGGTTTAGTTAGAATTTTCAAATATTTAAATTTTGGAGGAAGACTGGCGTTATCTTTTCAGTTTTTCAGAAATGTTGCCATCTTATGGTCATTCTGTAAACATTCCTTGTCCTCAAGTGATGAAAGAGAAATGGTGCAGTGTGCTACAGGAAATTAGCCTCTCGTCACTAGATGTCGACAGTAACATTAAACAATCATTACGTTCAAATTCACATATTTTTTCTTTCCCATTTGATCGTTTTATAATTTAAGAAATCAAGAACTACTACATATTTTATATTTGGTATGATTAACAGAATACAGTAAAATAAATAAGGTGGCTAAATACACGAAAGTACTAGGTACTTAAAAGCTTTAAAGTTGGTTTCTGTGAAGGAATATAAAATTATACACTGAATAAAATGCTGGCAAAGGATGAAATAGTTTACTATAATTTATATAATTTTTCTTCTGGTATTTTATTTATTTGACTAAAATAACAACGAAATATTGCGGACAGCTACTCAGTTCCAAATAAAATAAAATTCGTTTGCTGTCGGTGCAGATATTACAAAATTTAAATCACTGCCAACATGAGTAAGTCTTATATTTGCAACGTACTTTTCAAAAAAAAAAAATGCCATGTACAACAGATGGATTTTTATCACTGAAAATGCAGCATAATGCAGGTTTAGTATTCTGTAGAAACTTACTAAGAAAAAAATGCTTCCTTTTGTATAATCTTATGATTAAAAAGACAAATGTTTCAACGAAAAAATTACATAACTCTCGAATCTTGTAAGTACGAAGCGATACAAACCAAATTGCAAAGAAAATTGTTGTTAATGCTGCAAACCATATAAAATCCGGCGTCGCCGCAATTCATGTTTTAACTTACCAAGAAATTTTATTCCAATTCTATTGTTATGTAGGTCACAAGTTAAATATTTGCGAGGCCGCAAAGTGGAGTCCTATTTCAATGCAATGGATCTTCATCTCCATACTTTCAGGTAAACAAACCTTCAGTGGAAGAAAATTTACATATGCATATTATACTTTTACTACGGTGGGATATTTTAGAAATGTGATAAGCAAACCTTTCCTCATTCTGTCACTAGGTGCGAATTATTGCAATAATAAACAGTTCCGAGTAAAACGCAAAAAACATGACAATTAATCTACGTACTCCTGTATGAAGTGTAAATAATAACACACATTGCCCTTGTTGTAATGTCGTAGGATTTAATGTATATTTAGTACGAGACACCCACTAAACGAATTTTGCGAAAGTGCAATTCGTTGCACTGTCAGGGTGTTAAGGCATTTAAAATTAGCAATGTAAATGTATTCAAAACAAAAATCTGGTAAAGAAATTGAACTACATCTGTGTTAAGTAATAAATAAGTCGGTCCGTTAGAGTGTTTGATTTAATTTTTTGAAAAATATTTATTTGTACAACGTTTACAAAATATATTTCAGGTGATATATAGAAATATAACCTTTCATTACGTTATAGGAATCGCCTTGACAATCAAAGGTACACTGAGTTTACACAAAATCGTTGAAAGCAATATTATTCCGGCGATTAATTCGTTTATTGATAAGTTGAGAGGCCGGAAGAATATTGCGTTTTGTACGCTGTTCCGTATTGCCTAATCACTAAAACAAAATTTGGTTCCCCCTGTTACACTTGCAAACATAAATTAAAAAAAGTAGAAAACATAGAAAATACTAGCCACGTAAAATTGAACGCTCTCGCTTAACTAAAAAAATTAGGTAACATTGATCCCTTGGAATTGACGAAAAGAACAGTCTTCGCACTCACTCTAAGGCAGGACACACTTAAATTATAACCCTAATGACTAACATTACATATCACATTTATTTTAATAAAAATAACACTTAGGATGATGCATCGAACGAGAATGTGGATGATGCCGGCGAGCCGGGGCTGATTCGTTGCGGCGACGGCTCTTTCATTCTTTGGCTTGAGAAAGGTTGATATTTTGGACGGTTTGACTCTCCCATGTACAAATTGACAGCCTCTTCCTCCGGGTCGTAGTGACTGAAGTAGTCCTCTTCGGGCACCACCAGCAGGGCTGGCGGGTTGTAGACCCGCGGTCCCGAGCTGAGCGCCAGCTCTTGGCCGAGTCGGCTAAACACGAAGGCCACCACTCGGAAGTCTTCCCCGACGTGGTCCACTAATCTGTGCACGACGTCCGAGAACGTGGGTCGGTCGTTGGGCCGCCAGCTCCAACAAGCATTCATCACTTCGTACAACAAATCTGGACAGTGCGTCGGCCTGTTCAACTTGCCTTTAGTCTTCACGAAGTGGAACACTTCCTCGTTGGCGAGGCCTTGGTACGGCTGCTCGGCCAGAGTGGCCATCTCCCACAGAACAACCCCGTAACTCCACACGTCCGAGTCCGAGGTGAAGACGCCGTCGGCGAGGCTCTCGGGGGCCATCCACCGCACCGGCAGCAATCCCACAGTCTCTTTCTTATAGTAATCAGTCTCATAAACGTCGCGCGCCATGCCGAAGTCGCCGATTTTCACGGTGTGGTCGCCGGCGACCATGCAGTTCCTAGCTGCTAAATCTCTATGGACGTACTTCTTGGCGGACAAGTATGCCATACCGTCTGCAATCTCCACCGCCATGCGGTACATTTCGTTCGTTGTCAAGTTCTGAGAGGGTTCGCGGCACCTTCGCAAGTACGATTTCAGATCTCCGCGCTCCATCAGTTCCATCACGACCAAGGGAGGTTGTCCGCGGGACACTATCCCCAACAGCTTGATCACATGATGGGCGTCGTTGAACGTCTTCATCACCGAGCCCTCGTTCAAGAACTCCATCCGACTGATCACCGTGGCGTTCTCGTTCACTGTCTTTATCGCGCAAGGGTAACGCCGCGATTTGATTTTCCCTTCGAACACCATTCCGAAAGTACCTTGACCCAGCTCCCTCAAAATCTCGATGTCGTTCCGGTCTATCTCCCATTCGTCTTCCTCGTAAATGGGTCCCGCGTAGTCGGGATTCACCGTAGTTATCAGGTGAATATTGTCCCTGACTCGCTTCTTCTTGTACCAAAAGTACCCCCCCACTGTTACAACCAAAACAACGACGACCACTATAATAGGAACGTATATAGACGCGGAACTTCCATCTGCACTGATTTCAAACTGCTGCCATTCCGTGAAAACACCAGGACCCGCCAGCGAAACCGCCTGGACACGTATCGCATACTTTCCCGAATTCAGTTCGAGTATCTTGTGTTGGCGGTACCGGCGGTACTCGTCGACCGTAATGCACTCCGGGACGGTCTTGGAATGTTTCGAGTCCGTTCTTTTGTACTCGACTTGATATGCCACTAGCACCGAGTTGAATTGTTCTGGTTCGGACCACTGCACGTCAACGTTCTTGCTGTTCACTGTGACACGCACGCCTCTAACAACGTCGGCATTCTTGCTTTTCTTCGTCCTTTGCGACACCATCTCGGACATTCCGCACATCATTTGCACACCGTCCTCTTTAATGTTGCAAGCCTGCACGTAAAATATGTACAGAGTGAAATTGCGCAAATTTTTAAATTCGTACGACGTCAAATTTGGGCCAACCGTACAATCTTGAACAAACCCGTTGCTGTTTTCCACATCTCTTTTCGGAATCGTACTTTTGTTGGAACTTTGTGCATGTAGAACGTGTCCTGTTTGATCACTGTAAATGGTTTTCATGCAACCTTCAAGTTTATTATCTGAAAGACATGTAACGTCATCGGTGAATAGATCGAGGAAAGTCTTTTCGGGACACGTGCAATTCGAATCGCTCACGTTTGTTGCAACTTTGGGAACCATCTTAGCTTCTTCTTTTACTTCAGAAAGATGAGGATAATCACAGTAATCCCTTTGCTGCACCGTTAGAATGTGGTCTTTTTGCATGTACATTACGATGCAGTAGTTGGACAAGTTGCCATTGGGATGGTGCGGAGGTTCCCAGGTTAGTACAATGGAAGTATCGCTCTTGGCTTCGGCTTTCACATCTACAGGTTCGGAAGGTTCAGTAGAGGCAGTAACGAAATAGCAAATGGGAGTTTGTTCACCGAAAAGCGTAGTATAGGTCTTGATGTAGTACCCGTAACGGGTGAATGGAACTAGTTGTTTCAACTCTACGGTATTGTCTTGGATCACAGTTTCGCTCCAACTTGCATCGCATTCGTCTTGGTTTTTAAATGCTGTTTCCAAAAAAGTACCAAAAGGGACTTGTACGTAGTAAAAAGTGTAACCGAGAACTACTGCGTTGTCTGAAGTTGCCTTTCGTTGCCAATGTAGTCTTACGCTCGTAGGGTTTTTTTCAATAATGGTAACATTCATGTCGTTCTGGTTGCAGATAGATTTATATCCATTGGAATATTGGAAAATTTCCATATCTCTTTTGCTGCTGCTGCTGCCGGTTGCTTCTTGTAGTTTCTTAATTTCGAGCAGACACAGTTGTGGGTTATCGTGAAACGCCATCACACCATTCTCCAAAGCTAAAGTGAAGTTGTTGCTGAAGTTCCACAACTTTCCCAAGTTTTGATTCTCAAACACAAACAATGAATATTTCTTGCCGTCCAATACTTCTCCTTTGATGATGGTCAGATTTTTCAAGAATTCCAAAGACTCAATAACTGAAGATCTTCCAATTTTCAGATATCCAGATATACTAACTATATTCCCCAGGTATTCCTCCAACAGCGGTAC